>NC_056741.1:1753438264-1753738264 GCF_019279795.1 Protopterus annectens | reverse complement strand
CACTGAGGCTAGGCAAGGAAAGGACTTTCTTTTTTATTGTACTATATACTGCAAGTTAGATCTGTACTCACCACACTGTTGGCACAGCCTCGCCAGTCTTCCTGCGTGGGCCTCAATGTTACGAGCCCTCTCCTCTGTAGCTGTGGGGGGGGGACACACCATTATGCATACTTGTCTATCAGATATTCATACTACAATTTGATAAATCACCAGCTGATATACTTACAAGCTTCTGGGGCATTCTGGGCCCGAGCATCTTGGATCCATTGGGCAAGAACACCCCCTTCCTTCATTTCCGGTCATCATAATGATGCTGGACCTGCTCATCAGTGAGCGGGATGCCAGTGGCATTGGTAAGCTCACGTGCCAGATGGTCCCATGCCTCAAACTTGTATTTTGAGCCCTGGTACTGGCCCTGCAGCAGTCTGTCATCATGGTTCTTAACAAGGAACTCACCCATGACCCTGGACTCCAACATGCCCCAGCAATACACCTGAATGGGCGTTCTCTCTCCAGCACCTGCCATAGTTGCTGCATGGATCAAACTCTAACAGGTTCTGCCTGTATTCCCTCCTGTGTGGCTTAAATAAGGCCATTTTACCAGCATTTGCTGCCATTGGACCATTTTTAAAAATGCTAAACACAGCTCAGCAGTGTGCACACCCTCTATGTTGAGTTGAGCAGTGCTTAAAGTGGTAAATGCTTGGCAGTGCTTAGTGCTGTGGAAATCCACTTAGCTGAGCTGAGGACTGCTTAGAATGGGACTGCTTAGCAATGCTCAAACTGGCTAAGCAGAGCTAAGCATTGCTAAGTATTGCTCAGAGAGTTCCTGTTTAAGCATTGCTTAGCTTGGCTTAGCAGTGCTTAGCAAAACTGAGCTAAGAGCAAACAATATTTTTGATTTAAAAAAAATAAACATTAGATATTAATTACTGATACATTATTATTAAGTGTATGTATTTTACTATACATGACCTCCCCCTGTGTGCTTTCATTATGTTACCTTGGGGGTGTGACTGTACTGTATCAGACACTTGTGTTTAAATGGTGGTTTTCACCTCATATCTCCACTAACACTGGGATTCTAGATTAGCTATACTACCCTGGTAAACAAATATCAATAACTATATGAATAAATAAAAAATATATATTATAAAAAGGCTTTCCCATGCAAAAGCTGAGTGGTCTGTTTGGGTATTTGAACCATGCACCTACTGCACACAAAGATGTGACTCTAACCACTCAGCTAACTTAGCTGTGAAGAATTTTGGCTATACATTTCTATATAGCTTCTCCATACATTTAAGCACTGCTGAGCAAAGTGCCGTGCCACTCAAACCTGCTCAGCTATGCTTAAACTTTGAAGAAAAGAAATACAGAAAAAAATTAACCATTAATTAAAACGTGCACATTAGACTTCAAATTATTAAATAAGTGTTCAAGGACACTTTCTTTATTGTTTTAGTGCCATACAGCACCTGCAAACTGCAGGGGGGTATGTTAAAGTATCCGAAACACACCCCCTACATGACATTACACTTCATATTCTTAGTAAGTGTCCATGGACATTTTCTTTATTTATTTTAATGTCATACAGCATTTTCACAATGCAGAGGGTGTTTTACAGATACTATAACATACCCCCTACATGACATTACACTTCACATTCTTAATGTGTCCAAGGACACTTTCTTTATTGTGAAAGTTCTGTATGGCACTTTGAGAGTGCAGGGGGCATGTTACTGATCTGCAAGAACTGTATCAAATCCTCTAGCACTTATTCAGAATCCATGTACATGGCTCCTCCTCAGTAGTGCAAGTTCATTAATATTAAAAGCGCACTGCCGAGAAGGAGATGCAGACACGGACAACATTCACTCCTTGTAGGAATAATGCTATTCCTACATGGAGTTTATTAAATATGGGGATATATCTTTAAGAAGCATGTGAGGCTGTACATGCACATATAAATTCTAGACATGTGCAATCACTAGTGCCATTCTGAAGAAGCAGCCAGTGAGAGAGCATGCATAATTGCAGTTGTTAATTTGTATATAAGTTACTTAAGTTAAAGTTATTAAGTCTCTATACTGATGTGTTTATATAAAATAAAGCTGGCTGAACAGAACCCATGAAAACTCTTTTTTCATGTGCTAGACACAAAAGTGGCATGGTGTTAGAACTGAGATCAAAGAGAGAAGAATTTTCAGAGCCATGAGGTGCATAGATGACAGTGAAGGTAAAACTGAAAGAAAAGAACAAAGAGACAGAAAGAATTAAAGGTAATGAGAAATAGCATGAACTATTTAATTGATAAGAAAGACAAAAGGGGGGGCATTACAAGGGCACAAACTACATTATCAGGCAAGCAGAAAGCATGAAAAGTTTGTTAACTAAAGAAAATGTTTAAAATACAAGTATTTGATGAAACGATAAACAGTAAAGCAAAAATGAGCATGTTTAAAGCAAAACAAGTGTATTTAAGGCAAAGTTGGGCATGTTTATAGTAAAACGAGCACAAGAAAAGTACATTGGGCATGAAACGGGCTTAAACAAGCAAAACAAATATAATAAGAAAGAAAAAAGGGCACATTAAGCAAAATAAAGCAAGGCGACTGTATGTGTTTTGGCAAAGTGCTATGTTTGGGCATGACTACGACTTCGTATTGTGTCAAGGGCGTAACTAAAGTTATTCAAAGTATCTCAAAGTGTGTAAAAGTGCTTACAGAGTGTGCTTATTACTGTGCATCTATTTTGAAGAGTTTATTATGTGCAAAGTGCAACTATTTCATGAAAAATAGTCAAAGCATAGCCATTTCAAAAAGCTTCTTGTGCTGATTGTGTCTATTCCCAAAGTGCCACCATTACAGATTGCTTCTTGTACTGTAATGAGATGCCTAGCAAGTGTACTGCCATTTTGGGGACATTTCAGTGTGCTGTATACAGTTATTCACAAAGTGCAATTACTTCAAAAAGTTATTGAGTTTTGGCCAACAGATGTTCGATTTATTTGCATTGTGCAGTTGCTTCACATGTTTTGTACAATGATAAGAAGTGTTTTCTTTCAAAAGATGGCATTGCAAGAGTATTACAGTGCTTGTAAGTTATTCAATCACACTGTAAAGTTATTGAATGTTTCTTAAAATGATGGTAAATGACTTTAGCAAATGACGATAAATGACTTTAGCATTTTAGCCTTTCTAATGATATTACAAAAGGACCAAAGTGCCCGAAAAGTTTATTTCATAAAGTCCAGTTATTTGAAGGTTCGACGAGCTTATTCATTTGCAGAAATCCGAAAAGCACAAAAGGTATGAGTTCATAAAACAAAGAGATTGAACAAATACTGGCATTAGTTTCTGGCATATGTGCATGTGTGCATGTTGTGCTTATTTGCAATACCCTTTGCTGATATGTGTTAATATGGCAGATGGATTTCGAAATCCCCTACGACTTGTACTTGATCAGACTATTGCAGAGAATTGGAGAATATTTGAACAAGAATACAATATTGTATGGGTGGCTGTGGTGGTGCAGTGGTTAGTGTTGCTGCTTCACAACAAGAGGTTCTTTGGTTCAATCCTCGGCTGAGGTTCCTTCTGTGCAGTCTGCATGTCCTCCCAGTGGTTGTGTGGGTTTTCTCCGGGTGCTCCAGTTTCCTCCCACATCCCAAAGACATGCTGTAGGTGGATTAGACACTCTAAATTGGCCCTAGGTGTGAGTGTGTGTGTGCCTTCTGTGGAAGGTTGGGCACCAGACTGGCAACTTGACACCATAAAACTCCACTGCCAATCATGAGCGGACAGGTGATCCACTGTGGCAACCCCTAACCAGGAAAAGCTGAAAGAAGGAGAATACAATATTTTTATACAAACAGCTTATGCAGATAGAGATGCACACACCAGGATATTCAATTTGCTAAACCTAGCAGGGTCAGAGGCCATAGAAATAGAGCTTTCATTTGAGTATGCACCAGCAGTATTTAAAGGAGAAGATGCAAACGGTCATATTGTTGTACAAGCTGAATCAAAGGAAGACCCTGGGTATTTGAAGTGCAAGTTCAGGGAAATGTGTAATCTCCAGATGAATATTACATTAGAGAGGCATTTGTTTTACATGAAAGATCAGAAACCATGGGAAACATTTGCAGCTTATATAACTGACTTGAGAAACAGAGCTAAAACATATCAGTTTGGTGATTTAACTAATTACATCTGAGTGATGCCTCCAGGTGCATCTGCAGTTAACTCCCAGTGACATCTCTAGGCATCATATATTGCTTGTTCATATATGATGATAATTCCAAAACCATGCAACGTACAAGAATTTAAAAGATTTAATCTTAAAGCTTACACAATGACAAGCTCACATGCATTAATATTTGACCTCTGTCTAGTGCAGGTAAAGAGTTATTAACTGCTATTTTATGATATTAATTTATATAGACATAATTTTCACATTTTTCTAAATATTTCAACAAACAAGTAACACAGACAGAACTGCTTAGCATCATATGAAAGCTCTCAGCTAGATAAATAAAATGCTGCTGACAGTATGTGTGTAACTTGAGTGGTTGTTGAGATATTGTAAGTTGTTTGCAAAATATCACAAACATAATAGTTGCTGTGTTTACTGTGACTTATAAAATTCAGGTTAAGACCTAGAACCTAAAGAATACTACTATTATAAAAACAATTTGTGCTGAAGTGTTTGCCATTCATACTTCTTTCATAACCCCTATGGTTCCAGAGATATGAACAGTTGTTTGAAATGTGAGAACATAATTTGATTTTGTCAAAAGGCCTAAGCTCCACCTATTGGAAGTTACAGTGCAAACTTCCTGAGCTGCATTGGAGTGAATGAGTTAAAGGATGAGTTGATAAAGGACAAGCTTGTGTGTGGTACTAACAGTGCTGCTGTGAGAAAGACTTTACTTTGTGACCGTGATTTAACATTGAGCAAAGCCATAGAGATTTGTCAAATCCATGAAGTGACAGAAAAATACACAAGTATTCCTGTGAGTGACAAGAGCATTGTTTCGTTTGGCTCCACACCAAATGTAGACAGTATGGAACATGTGGAAAACAAGAGCAGGCCTAAGCATGTGGCTGCTAAAGGGTTTCCAAAGAAGGCACGTAGCTTTCCAGAAAATTCTAAGAAAGTAGCTTGCACCAGCTCAGTGCAGTATAAACATGAATCGGCAAAACCAAAATCTAGCTTTATTGTTAACTGTCACAATTGTGGTGTGAATCATGAATCTAAAAGAGAAAAGTGCTTAGCATTTGGTCAGCAATGTCACAAGTGTAAAAAATGGAACCACTTCCAAAAGTTTTGCAAATCAAGTAAGGCTCATACAATTGTAAAGAAAGGTCACAAAAAAAAGCAAGTTGATCAAGTACAGTGCTTGGTGTTAAGAGTTAATGCAGTGAACTTGTTAACAAGAAGTGAAGTATTTTGTACTGTCCAGATTAATGGAAAACCCACAGAGCTCAAAGTAGACACTGGTTCAAAGTGTAATGTTATATCAGCAGACACATTTGCTAGAGGGAGAACTAATGAACGACTCAATGTAACCAGTAGTGCGAGACTTGTTATGGAAGTGAAGAAATGCATACTGAAGGTTCAGTGATGCTTTCGTGTTATTTGGACGAGAACTGTTACAACTTGTTATTCTATGCAGTCCGAATACCAGTGCAATCTTTATTGGGTCAAAGATAGTTTAAGAATGAGGCTGCTTTCTTTTGCTAAAGAAGTTCATCAGGTAAGTGCATTTCGGAGTTCTAATTTGTCTGAAGCCATTTTTCAGAGTATGCTGTTTTCGATGATGAGTTAGGCAAACTTCCTGTTGTATATTCCATGAAGTTAGACCCAGAGGTCACTCCAGTAGTCAGACCAGAAAGAAGAGTTCCAATAGCTATGCAAGCTAAAATTAAGGCTCAGTTGAATAAAATGGTATAGCAAGTTTATTTTTTCCAGTCACAGAACCAATTGAATTGATGTCATTCATGGTAGCTGCTCATAAAAAAATGTACAGACGAAATCAGAATATGCATTGACCCAAGAGATCTGAACAAAGCATTAAAAAGACTGTATCATCCAATGCACATGGTTGAAGAAGTTGCAGTTCTAATACCAAAGTCCACTGTATTTTCTGTTTTGGATGCAAAGAGTTCATTTTGGCAAGCGATTCTGGACCACAAATCCTCATTTCTAATTACTTTTGGTACTCCATTTGGCAGATACAGAATCTTAAGGATGCCATTTGGAATAAATTCTGCAAGTGAAGTTTTTCTGGATACAATGGAGCAACGCTTTTTTGGGTTACCCTTGTGCTGCAATAGTAGACAATATTGGTTCGAGGCAATGGTGAATCAGAGCATTATAGAAACCTTAAGAAAGTTCTAGACAGAGCACATGAAGTGAGCTTGAAGCTCAGTCCTTTGAAATGCAAATTTAGACTTCAGAAGTTATGTACATAGGTCATTTGTTTACAAGTACACGACTGAGACCAGACCCAACCAAGCAAGCAGCTATTCTTGAAATGTCAGCACCAGATAATGTACAAGCTTTACACTATTTCCTGGGCATGGTCAACTATTTAGGCAAATTTATACCAGACTTCAGTGAACTGGCAGCCCCTTTAAGAGAGCTCAAATGCAAAAATGTTACTTAGTCATGGCTGGAACAGCACCAGAAGGCATTGGAAAAACTCAAGCAGAAAACTGTCACCCCACCTATGTTAAGATACTATGATGTGAATAAACCAGTTACTCTTTCCTGTGATGCTTCAAAATTTGGTCTAGGCACAGTTATACTTCAAGAGATCAGACCAGTAGCCTATAAATCTAGAACCTTAACCCAAACTGAGATGCAGTATGCTCAAATTGAGAAGGAGCTTTTGGCAATAGTATTTGCATGTTCCAAGTCTCATGATTATATTTATGGTCGAGCTATTCAGATTGAAATTGACCACCAACAACCACCAACTTTTAGTTACTATTCTAAAGAAGCCTATGCATTCCACTCCAGCGAGATTACAAAGAATGATGCTCAAATTGCAAAGGTACAATTTCAAAATGCTAACACAAAAGGCAAATTGCTCTATCTGGCTGAACAATCAACACTACTTAGTTCTGGTAGACATTTATTCAAATTGGTTTGAGATTGATCTACTACATAACCTAACATCCACTACTATTATTATTAAGTTGAAACGTCATTTCTCAGTTCATGGCAGTCCACATAAACGTTTTTCTGACAATGGTACTCAATTCACTAGCCAGTTGTTTCAGAAATTTGCAAAACAATGGGACTTTGTACATGTCACTCACTAGTAGTCTTGAATATCCTCAGTCCAATGGTCTAGTTAAATGTGCAGTGCATATCTTTTTGATGATATGAGATATAACATTGTATCCATTAATGAAATCAACATTTCCTACAAGAAGATTGATCTGACATTGAAAGATCTGTTCTATCAAGATGTCATAGACTACGATACTTATCAGTTTTTACAACATCCCCATCCTAGGGTATCTTCGATTTTTGGGATACCCAAAGTTCATAAAAATTTAGATGATCCCCCACTTAGAATTATTGTTGTTTCTGAGGGATCAAAAATTTCCCCTATAGCTAAGTACTTAGACTGGAAATTGAAAGCATTATGGGGTGTGAACTTCACATTCTTAAGGATTCTTGGGAATTCCTGAGCAGGGTTAAGCCTGAACATTTTTCACAGGATCTTATATTTACCACAATTGATGTGGTTGACTTATTCTCGGTCATCCCTCATGATTTAGGCCTAACCTGGCTTGAAGAGGCCCTACGTACTAGACCTGGGGTTACTGAGAATGACATTTTCCTGTGTAATGAACTTGCAGAACTTGTCTTGAAATTTTTTTTTTATTTTTCAAGGGGGGGATTTTATTGTCAGATAACTGGAGTAGCTATGGAGGCCAGTTGTGCCCCCACTTTTTCAGATATTATTGTGTCAGTGTTGGAACACAAATTTGTACATTCTTGTATTTTTTCCCAATATTGGAATTTTTACTCCAGAGTTCTGGATGATATTTGTATTTTTTGGTTGGGGGGTGAACCCCTTTAAGTGATTTAATTTCTTATCTTAATAGTACTACTGATTTTTTTAAGTTTACATATCAGGTCAGTGCTTCTAGTGTCCACTTTTAGATGTGACACTACACAAAATTGATTATGGTTTCAAATCCACTGTATTTCAAAAGTTCACTTTTTTCCAACACTTACATCAGTTTCAACAGTTCATATCCATTCTATCAGAAAAAAGGCATCATCAAGGGACAATTTGTGCGTATTTGTCGCATGACCTCTGATGATGCTGATTATTTTTTTGAATGTGATGTGCTGAAACGGATGTTTCTTGAGCGGGACTATCCTATCGAACTTATTAACTCTATTCAAGCTGAGGTTACACAAGGAAGGACAGCTACTTATAGACCCATTTTAGGTAATGGAATTACTTTTACCAATACACATGGGTCTTGGATTAATGATGAGACTGGTTACACTCGGGCATTTGTCACCAATTTTAGTGCCAATGCCCATTTCATCAAGAATATTATGTTGAAAGAATGGGATAGGTTCTCAGCTTTTATGGATTTACCTAATTTGAAAGGTAAATCTATCCAAGTGGTGTTTAGGAAGGGGCAAAATATCAAAAATATACTTCAACTGGCAAGTCATGGCAATGTTTTTGTACATAGAAATAAAGGCACTTTTAAATGTGGTGCCTGCAATTAATGTTCATTTATTCACAACACAGAACAGGCATTTGTATCCTGTAGACAAAAAACTCTATTTGCTAAGAATTATACTAACTGTAATTCACAGGGTGTTGTTTATTTAGTTACCTGTGCCAGTTGCTATAGTTTCTATGTTGGCAAAACTGAGAGACAACTCAAACACAGAATATATGAACATATGAATGATGTCAGTAAATCAAATGTTAACAACGCACTCTATACATATGCTTTGTCGTGTACTAATGCTAAATTCTCTTTCTTTGTGCTAGAAACTGTCCCCAAAGAACTCAGGGGTGGACCCTGGGAACACAAGTTGGCATATAGGGAGTCCTATTGGCAGTTATTTTTGAAATCTAACAAACCACCTTGTTTTAATGACCATATTTCATTGGTACCTTTACTCAAACTAAGGGCAGCTAAATTATAATTTATATACATTTTTATATTAATATGTATTGTTATTTATTGTTAGCATTTTTTACCAATTGATTACTTATACTTAATATTTATTCAAATCATAATATCAATACTAATATAAATATTTTCAAATCAGTTTTTATAGTTTTTCAACTGTTTTATATTTGTTATATATATTTCTTATTTATGTCAGGATCTTATATAACATTTTTTTATATATTAATTTTTCAATGGTGTATTATACTATTAATATATTGTGAGAATTCTTAAAAATGTTTCAACCTTAGATTTTTTACTGTGTTTTTAGACTTGTGTCTTTAATTTCTTGATTAACAATTAACTTGTTTAATTGATGTGTACATAAATTGATTTTTCAGTGGCATTTCTTTTTTCTGAAGAAGTCTGAGGGTTACTTGGATGAAAATGTGTGTATTGACTATTGTTGTGGCATTAAAATAAATCAATCCATTTACCAGCAGCTAGTTTTGAGCCTCTCGTGTCCAGTATTTCGGATTGTTGGTTTATTCGTTCTGGACTGTGACTCTTTTTGTGGTTCACAATGTCAAAATGACTGCACAAAAGGCAAATTGCTCTGTCTAGCTGAACAATCAACACTACTTAGTTCTGGTAGACTTTTATTCAAATTAGTTTGAGATTGATCTACTACCTAACCTAACATCCACTACTATTATTACTAAGTTGAAACATCATTTCTCAGTTCATGGCAGTCCACATAAACTTTTTTCTGACAATGGTACTCAATTCACAAGCCAGTTGTTTAAAAAATTTGCTAAATAATGGGACTTTGTACATGTCACTCACTAGTAGTCCTGAATATCCTCAGTCCAATGGTGTAGTTGAACGTGCAGTGCAGAGTGCAAAGCAATTACTTGAAAGGTCAAAGCGTGACAATACTGATGTGTTCTTGAATCTACTTAATCTCAGAAACATATCCTGTGATGATATGCTTGTCTCACCTGCTCAAAGACTACTTTATAGGCAAACTAGAACTATGCTACCTATTTCTTCAAGTTTGTTGCATCCTAAACCTAAGAACAATAAAACCATCAAGGCTCAATTTTTTAAGAAGTGTAATATCCAGAAATCTAGTTATGACAGATCAAGCAGATTACTTCAGCAAATAGAGAGAAAGAGAGATGGTACGAATTCAGACAACAAAAGGTTTTGATCAAATAGGACAGCTTACAGACATCTGTGCCAAGCCCAGATCCTACTTGGTAGACTGCAAAGGTGTGGAGTACAGGGTGAACCGCAAACATCTACTTCCAGTACCAGAATCATCATCATCATTGCAATTATAACATTGTTTCTGTGATGCAGACTCTAAATCTAAAAGTGAACCAGGCACTGTTTCCAGACCAAAATGTGTTCAAAATTATGATTCCATTCCAGTAAATGATTTGAACATTCCACAGGTCAACCATTTTGCAGAAACATTTTATGTCACCCGTTATGGATGATTATCTAAGCCTAGTGTGAAATACTTAGCAACATGGACTTGATTGTATATACATGTGTATTTAGTATTGTATAGTGCATGACTAAAGATTACTTGTGATTTTTGCATGCCAAATAGTCTCATAACAATTTCATGATCTATTTCTCAAAGAGGGAGGATGCAGATCACATTACAAATATGTGTATGCTATATCTTTAAGAAGCATGCAAGGCTGTACATGCACATATAAATTCTAGATATGTGCAATCCCTAGTGCCATTTTGAAGAAGCAGCGAGAGAGAGAGAGAGAGAGAGAGAGAGAATGCATAATCACAGTTGTTCATTTCTATATAAGATACTTAAGTTAAAGTCAGTAAGTCTCTATATAGTGATGTGTTTGTATAAAATAAAGATGTTTGAACAGAACCCACAAATACTCTTTTATCGTGTCCTAAACACGAAAGGGACAGAAGGTACTAGACATTGTTTGTGTTCTTAAGGAAATGGCTGTTACTTCATGTCAAATTTTACCACCATTGATATGCAGTGATCATGGAATTATAGAAGTTAAATTATTGCTAGATAATTCTGCCAAATGGAAATCTAAACCAAAGTACAGTAAAACTAATTAAAGCAATGCATTCAGTGGAAAAACTACAGAAGGAATGTGGCAAGTTTAAAAGAGAAATTGAATGCAAAAAATCAAAAACAATGTTTAACATCAGGATCTAGGCATATAAGGTCAGGAGTATATAGCTCCATAAGAGCAAGATACTTGATTAAGGTGAAAAGTTCACCCAGACTCTACCACAACTTGCTGTGAGAGAAAGGTTAGCTTCCTTTTACTTTCTTGTATTTTGTATTACTTTATTGCCGTCTTCTATTTTCTATACTGTGATTTGTTTTCTATACACTGTGTTTTACTTGTAGTCTGCTTTTAATTGCATAGTAAAACTAGGAAAAAGACCATAGCTGTGTCTCTTGTGAGTCACACAGAATTTTTTTCCCACCCTGCTGCCACTCTGGTGCTGTTGTGTTCTTAAAATCAACTGTCTTTCTAGTTGCCTGCCCCTTATATTAATTTGACCATATATCTCCTTCCCTCTCCCCTTTCAGTAGCTGTTGTGAGTAAACACAAAATTATCATTTTGCGAAATCACTCCCCTTCAACTATTTAAATTTATTGGCCATCCCACTGTATTCCATAGAAAGAGAATACAAAGTGTCCACCCCCCTTTTAATCTATCTTGCTCTTTTAAAATTAGTGGCTCTCCACTTAAACAGCTATAGCTTAAGTTACTCACTCTTTCATATCTAACTACTTAGTGCACACTGCAGTGCTTAGGTTATTAACCCATTTTTTTAATTATTTCCTTTAAAATCTGCAACATCTATTGCAAGACCACCAATTATTGGTGAGCCCACTTTCTGCCTCTCAGTAGTCATCTTGGGATTAGTGCTTCTGATTTCTCCTGATGAGAGAAGAAGCACAGGGACATTATTTCCTAGAGAGACTGATGATCATTGGAAGGCTTTATAACTGCTTCATAGGTGACAGCTTGGAATTTGTGCTTATATTATGTTCCTAGTGAGAGAAGGAGCAGAGCGTGCTTGATGTTCCTGATTAGTCCAGGTGCTGTTCAAGGCACCTACTAGGAAAAAGCTACAACAAGCCTGCAGACCCTTCCATCATCTGGGATAAGACTGTGGATCACCAAACAGGCTGTGGCCTGCTTCTCATCTTGGCATTGGTGCTAATGTTTTGCTTCTGGTGAGAGAAGAAACAAAGGAACATTGTATCCCAGCAGAGGGAAGCTGTGGTGAGGCCAGCTCTAGTAGTAGCCAGGCAGTAGCCATTCACATGCCTCCCCTTTTTAAAAAAAAAAATATGCATTTTATTCAGCTGCTTATATTTTTCTAATTTGTGTTTCTTCCTACTACTCTGTTATGTCACCTTGCTTTGCTTTTTCCTGCTACTTGCTGCCTGTTCTCTAGAGTGTTCAACTGCATCTTTTCTGTTGCATCTGTTACTGCTTGTTTATAGCCTGTCTAAATTGTTAAGTGCTATTCTTAAGTGTCATTCTAAGATCTTAGTTTTGGTTTAAGCACTTGGGCTTTAGGCCCACTCTTTAGCTTTCCCTGGCCTTTCTCCCTCAGATTCTAACAAATATGGATGGACAATTTCCTACAATTTCTCCTGCCAGTCTGGTTGATATGGGCATCCTGAGACAATGTAGCAACTGCCTCATGTACTTGGACAACCATTTACTACTACCACTTAGGAACACAATTTGTGAGAGATGCAATTACATTAGGAACATACACACAGATGTGCCTCTCACCAGGTTGGATAAGGGGTAGATCATGGTTAGTTGTCTGTCAGGTGTCAGAATCTGCCATATCACACATGCACTCAAGTTTCTCAACAACAGGTACTGTTATGACTCTGTCATATTCCATGTTGGAGTGAATGACTTGAGACATACCTCTCTGGACTATATGAAATGAGACATGATTGAGCTCACTGATTATGTGTCCCAAGCAGGTATGTCCCTTGCCTTAAGCAGCATTCTGCCATCACCCAGAATGATGCCTCAATACAAACAGAAAATTATTACTTTAACAATTGGCTTAGTTTCTGGTGTCATTCCAGGGAGATTCGGTACCTGACAGTCTGGAAAGATATGATTGACAGACCACGATGCTTTGCCAGAGATGGCCTGCATCTGTCTCACCTGGGCTTCAGGCTTCTGGTAAAGACTCTTGCCTCCCCTATAGTGCCTTTTATAGGAAAAGTGATGAGGTTAAATCTAACAACATAAAAATTTCAACAAAACACAAATTAAAGGTCATGCTGCTAAATGCTAGGAGTCTAAACATGAAACCGCACTCATTGCAAGCATTCCTAACCCTGGAAAATGCTGACATCTGTGCAGTCACAGAAACCTGGTTCAAAGCTGGAGAGAGCACCCCAGCCTTACCTGGTTACTCATCCTATCATACATTCAAACCACAAACTGTGGGCAGTAAAGCCAAAGGAGGTGGTGTTTCAATATGCATTAAAGACATACACACCTGGTCAAACAGTATGGCATGCAGGAGACACTCCAGGTGCAGTTCACCATTGACAAGACCCCTATTCAAATCATAGCTAGTTACCGGCCCCCAAATCTGATTCAAGATGCCCAATCTGCCTATTTAGACCTGTTTGAATCTATCAAGATTCAATCCTTTACCCTGATCCTTGGTGACTTTAACTTCCCAAACATAGACTGAAAGAACTACTCATGCAAGAATACAAATGCCCAGAGATTTCTTGAATTTGTCAATGCAAATGCCTTGGAACAACTAGTCAATACCTCCACAAGGGGTGATAATATCTTGGAATTGGTATCAACCAGCATAATTAGCCACTGCAGCATCCCTATAGTATCATCCACCCTGGTAAGATCCGACCACAAAGCGGTCACTTTTGAAGTCACCAACTCCCCAAAAACCCCTCTAGCTGGGATCAGACATAAAAACTTCTCCAAAGCTGATTACAGCCTCCTGAGGAATGGCATGAACATCTTCACAGCTCCCTCCCCCTCTGTCGGAACTGGCACTAATATCCAGAACTACACCAAAGCACTATACGAGCATTTATATAGATGCATGGAATCAGGAATACCTGACAGGACTAAATCATCCTCCTCAAGGAAGAGTAAACTTGTCTGGTGGACATCTGCAATAAATAAACTCTAAATCAAAAGGAAAAAATTGCTGTCCAAGACCAAGAAGGAGCAGGTGCCCAATTGGAAGCAATGTCTCCTTAGCCTGAACAAGCAAATAAGAGCAGTAGTGAAAACCTCCAAAGCAAATTTCAAGTCCAAATTGGCTACATCTACTAGAGAAAGTCATAAGGCCTTCTTCCCATATGTCCACAACCTCAAAGGAAGCACCCTATCTGTTCAGAACTGATAGTCAAGGACATCACATATACAAATGCTGTAGATATAGCAAACTTGCTGGCTGACAGATTCAGTAAAAACTTTACCCCTCTGCCCCTCCATTAGTAAATCAGGATACCCCAGTACTTGCACCTTCCCCTTATATCTAGGGAACAGGTCATCACTGCTCTATCAAATGCAAAAAATACAGCCTCCATGGGACCCAATAACATCACAGCCTGCATCCTACATGAACTCAGACAGGAATGTGCAGCACCATTAGGCATTCTATTCAACCAAAGCCTGAGTACTGGCTTCATCCCAGCTGAGTGGAGGGCAGCCACTGTCCTCCCATTACACAAAGATGGAACATTCACCAATCCGGGAAATTATAGACCCATCAGCCTAACTAGCCTGATCTGCAAGGCCATGGAATGAATTATCATGAACCTCATTAACAAGGACATTGGCAACTTCCAAACTCTTGATCCCCCACAGTTTTGTTTCATCAAGGGAGATCATGTCTGCTAAATTTGGTCTAGTTCTCTGACACGGTCACCAAAGGCATGGGTAAGGGGAAGATGGTGCACACCACCTACCTTGACCTGGTCAAAGCCTTTGACACTATTCCCCACTCGGGCATAATAGATAAACTCTCTCAATTAGGCATCAATCCATACGTTACCAGATGGGTAGCAAACTGGCTCACTGATTGAACCCATGTAGTCAAAATAAGAGAAGCCACCTCAAGCAGTAGACCTGTAACAAGCCGTGTACCCCATGGTTTGGTCTTGAGGCCTCTGTTATTTGATATATACTTTTCTGAGGTGCATGTCAAAACCAGTGGGCAATAGCTGACCAAGTTTGCAGATGACTGCAAGCTGGGTACTGTCACCAATTCTCCTAGTGATTTGAACATCCTCCAAGAGGTTCTCACTCAGACAAATGAGTGGTGCCTGAAACATGGCCTCAAGCTGAATACCAAAAAATGCATCATCATCCTTTTTTGGGGAGAGTGATGTCCCCACAAATTATCACATTAATAACAATGTCCAAAGCACTCAATCAGTCGTGAGGGATTTGGGCACCCAGGTTGATAGCAACCTGACTTTTGACCACAATGTTGCTTCCATTGTAAGGAAAGCCTTCTACATGGCCCACCTCATAAGTAAGAGTATCTCATACAGGGACAAGGAGGTCATAACATCCCTGTATTCTTCCCTTATAAGGTCCATTATTGAGTACAAAGCCACTTTCAGCATGTACCTCACAAAGCACATGCTGCAGCTGGAGAGACCACAGAGGTTCCTCACCAAGAGAATCCAGAGCCTCAAACATCTACCATACACAGATAGACTAAAAGCCCTATCCCTTTACTTGGTTTCATATGGACTCTTCAGAGGTGACCTCTGTCTGGCATACAAGGCAATCACAGACCCCTCCTTGATGGGACTGCTGCATATCCACAAGTCAAGTTCCACTCAAGTAACCTTGACGTGCAACCTTAACCTGGTCAATAGACTCCGTCTCCACATCAAGCAGAGTACCTCTTTACCTCTTTTTAAGCGCAACCTGGATAACTGGATGGAAAACAGAAAATATACCCCTGGGATTCCACCCATGTAACTGCTGGAGAGGGGCATTGGGTGCTGATTTGTCTAAACATGGGCTAAAGTCTTGGCTAGGATTATAAGGGCCTTAGGGCCAATAGCCTAGTAACCTCCTATGATCCTATGAAGCTAATTCTTTGTTTTCAGTAAACAGTACTTGATTTGTTTCTAACTTCAGAATATCTGCCTAAATACTTCATCCTTAAATTTTCAGAGTCTGCTTATTAGTTTCCCCTCAAACATTTGACAGTGCCCCGTACAGACACAGACACCTTGAATGACATTTTTTTCTGTAAAAGCACGATTGAAATTTCACCAATACCTAGTCGCACCCAAGACAACTTGTTTGTAGTGACAACACTGTCCCCAGAGCTGCAAACCAGATACTCCTGACATTGCTTTAGATTTTCACTCTGACTAATCAATAAAAAAGGGTCTGTTGCCAGGGTTATGAATTTTCCCACTGTCTCCATTACCATCATGGTAGATATGGGCATTCTGAGGCAATGCATAAATTGCCTCATGTTTACTGGCAACCAGTTAATTCTCAAACAAACTGATATGGTATGCAAGAGATGTATTTACACAATGTCACTGGAGGCAAAGCTCTCACATGAAGGTACTCCTAATGTCCATGTGGGTGTGAATGACCTGATACATATCTCCCTAGACTACATGAAGAGAGACATCATGGAGCTCTCGAAATGTGTGTCCCAGGCTGGTATGAGCCTAACATTGAGCAGCACTTTACCTTCACCAAGGATGATGCCACAATACAAACAAAAGCTGTCTGACTTTATTAATTGGATTAGTTTCTGGTGTCATTCTTAGGGAGTGAAATATTTGTCGGCATGGAAGGAGATGGTCAACAGACCACACTGCTTTGTTAGGGATGGTCTGCACCTCTCCCCTCTAGGGTTTTAAATATTAGCTAAAACATTGTCTTCCACCATAATGTCTTTTTTAGACAGTAGCAAGCTAAAATTACTTCCAACATAGCAAATCTTATCCAAGAAAACCTAAACGCATTACGGCTCAATGCTAAGAGTCTAAACAAAAAACACCACTCACTATAAGCTCTCTTCACTATAGAGAATGCTGGCATATGTGCAATCATTGAGACATGGTTTAAAGCCATGGAAATCACATCAACAGTGCAATGCCTTCCAGACATTTAGACCAGCTACTACAGAGACAGGAACTAAAATTGGAGGTGTCTTGATTTACATCAGGAATAAATATACTTCAAGGCTGGTCAAACAGAACAATTCACTTGAGCTGCTCCATGTTCAGATCACCAGAGACAAAATCCAATACCACTTCCTTGCAAGCTATAGGTCTCGCTCTGTGATGCAGGAAACCCATGCCATGTATTTAAACTTATTGAAAACACTCACCATCCAACCCAATACCATATTCAAGGGCGACTTTAATTACCCCACTATTAACTGGGAATCCTATATGACACCAAACATACAGGCACAGAGATTCCTGGATTTTGTAAACACAAATTCCCTGGACCAGATTGTCAATACACCAACCATGGGTACAACCATACTGGAAGTGGTCTTCACTAATATAGGAGAGTGCTGCACACCCACTAGTGTAGTATCTTTCCTGGCAAGGTCAGACCACAAAATGGTCTCTTTTGAAGTAAAAATGAAACCTGGACTCCCCAGCTAAACCTGGAATATTCAGGAACTTCTCTAAAGTAATTTCCTGTTATTAAGTGATAACCGGGCAAAATTTCTAGCCCCCATAAACCCTGAGAACACTGCTCTCTGTGCAGAACTGTTCATAGAAACTCTATACAAGCATGTTAAATAGCTGCATAGAGGCAGCTGCACCCACCAGGAAGAAGTAGAGAACTAACTCAAAAAACAAGCCACCCTGGTAGAATCACAAAATCAATAGCCTGTATAACAGAAAGAAGAAAACCATGGCAAAAGTTAAAAGGCACAGCACCCAGGGGTATAAAAGCACTCTAATTAAACTAAATAAACAACTCATATGACAAATAAAGTCTACCAAAGCCAAATGTGAAGTAAATTTGCCCCCCAAGCCAAGGACAACCACAAGATATTTTTTAGCTATCCTTGCAACTTCAAAGGCAATACACAATCGTGTGTAGAACTCATTGTAAAAGGAGTCATCTATACTGAGACAGAAGATATAGCAGACCTACTGGCAGATAAATTCAGCTCCAACTTTACCCCTCTTCCCCCACAACCTTCACTCAGGAAATACCATCAAAAATAACCCCCCCCCCCCCTGCTATCTCCAGGGAACAGGTCTTTAATGCTCTGTCTAAGACCAAGAACACTTCATCAATGTGCCCAGACAATATCCCAGGATGAAACATGATCAGGCCCTCTGGAATTGCTATTTAATTGTAGCCTCCAAACAGGCTTCATGCCTCATGAATGGAGAACAGTAAAAGTCATTCTACTGTCTAAAGGTGGGCCATCTAAAGACCCTGGCAACTACAGATCCATAAGTCTCACTAGTCTTATATGCAAAGCCGTGGAAAGAATTATTATGGAAATGATCACTAATAATATAGTAAACCTCCAGACATTGGACCCAACCAGTTTGGTTTTGTCAAAGGCAGGTTATGCCTACTCAATCTGGTGGACTTTGAGAAGGTCACCAAAGAAATGTATGAGGGCAAAATGGCTCACTCTGCCTACCTTGACCTGGCCAAGACATTTGACATAATATCACACTCAGGCATTGTTGACAAACTCAAGAGGGTAGGTACATACCCTTATGTCACCCAGTGGATAGCCAACTGGCTCACAGACAGGACCCAGAAAGTTAGAATTGGTGAGTCCACCTTTACAAATAGGCCAGTCACAAGTGGATTCCCTCAGGGATCAGTCCTTGGACTTCTCCTTTTTAGCATTTAGTTCTCTGAAGTCAAGGCCAATGTCAATGGTCTCTGGCTGACTAAATTTATAGATTATTGCAAATTAGGAGCTGTCATTGAATCCCATACTGACACAAATGTTTTCCAGGAAGAGCTAACACAGACATACAACTGGTGTCAGAGCCATGGACTAAAACCAAATACCAAGAAATGCATAATAGTATCCTTCTGGAAGTCATTCTCCCTGGTAACTGTCATATTGACAACACACCCCTGAGAGATGACCCAGTAGTCACGGACTTAAGGACAAACATAGACAGTAATCTAGCCTTTGACCAACACATGTCTACAATAGTGAGGAAATCATTCTATATTTTGCAACTTATAAACAAAGGTATGGCATCAAGGTCTAAAAAAGTCATTGTTCCACTATTTTCGGCATTCATCAGACCTATCATTGAGTACAATGCCCCCTTTGATATGTATCTAACCAGGCATATTCAACAATTCAAACATCCACAGAGGTTCCTCACTAAAGGAATACAGGACATAAATAAAATGTCCTGTGCAGACTGCCTCAAGGCTGTATCCCTGTATTCTATCTCCATTAGGCCGTTGAGGGGAGATCTATGTCTGGCATACAGGGCATTTTCAGACCCCACTCTGATGGATCTCCTGCATATCCACAAAACAACTAGCACCAGAATTACCCATTCTAAAGACTTAAATGTTATCTGTGATAAATACGACCTGCTGGCGAGACAGGTATGTATTCCAGAGACTACCCCATCTCTGGAACAGGCTCCCCATCCATGTGAAGCAGCGTTCATCTGTCACCCAATTCAAGTCTAACTTGTACAATTGGATGGGGAACAGGAAATTCATCCCTGGTTTAGCACCTATGTCTCTAATGGACACAGGCAACCTCTAAATGGTTCATCTCCCAGGTCCCTGCTTGTAAATATTTAATCTCCCAAGCCCCTGCTTACACTTATCAAGGGTACCATAACTTGTCAGAGATTTGGGATGCATGGCTAGACTTAAAAAGACCATTGTGGTCGTTAGCCTAGGAAACACCTATGAGATAAAAAACATAAGAAGCAGAAAACGGTTTGAGCTATACCTTTGAAAACTAAAATAAACAAGCTGGGCAGACAAATTAAAAAACATAGTGGAGACAATATCAAATAAAACTTGAAAAAATTTATATAAGTAAAGACATACAAATTGATGAGCTGTGTGTAGATTCTAACATTTATCCTAAAACACAGTAGTTTATGGATATAGTTACAAAATCGTATTCAAAGCAGTTTAGCTCCACAAAGGGGTGATAAATTGTTCTAGTAACATCCAGGTAACTTCAGATATTGAAATCAAATTAGAAATCAAATTAGATTACATTGAAAAAGAACTATGGAAACTGGATCTAAACAAAGCACATGGATGAGACAGAATTAGTAACAATGACCTGAGAACACTTCAGCAAGAACTTACAGTACTATTATATCTTTTATTTACTACACCATATAAATATGGGGAAATTCCTCAAGATTGGAGACATGTACTTGTTAAACCTGTCTTTAAGAGAAAAGGGAATAGGACAAACCTAGAGTCATACAGACCCTTAAGTTTACTTTCAGACTGTGGAAAACTAATGGAGATTATTTTGGATAAATAATTGTCAGAAATGGAAAGGATGGTACTTGAATCAATATATCAGCAGCACTTGTTCATTCTAACACCCCCTTACATCACAAATTACCCCCACCCCATTTCCAACCTTACCATCCATACCCCAACATTCAACAACCACTGTTCCATCACCTTCACTGCACACAACCAATATATTAAGCCCTCCCTGAAACTGATAACATTTAGATCAAAATTCAGTAATGATATAAACATCCTAAAACACCATTTATCAACATTTGACAGGACCCCATTCCTCAACAATCAAGTTCCAAATTGAGTAGCATTGAACTTAGCCCAAATACTTGTCTGTTTCTAGGAGAAAAATTTCCCCATTTGCAATATTATTAAACCCACTAAAAATAATTGGATAACTAAACAGCTCAAATAACTCCTACAATTGAAACAGGAAGACTGGCACAAATGGAATTAATCTGAGGAGTGTATATTTTTGGACAAAACCATGACGCAGGAAGAAAAGATACTTTCGGTGGCACTCATGGACACTCTCTTAAAATACAATTTCTTATTATTTGATGGAGAGTATTTTCAGCAAAAGACGGGGGTGTCCATGGGTGCGGCATGTGCACCAACATATGCCAACATAGTTTTGTCCAAATGGGAGGAAAAATATATTTTAAATTCTGAATTTAATAAGGAATGGATTTTGTATAAAAGATTCCTAGATGATATAGTTATATTTTGGATAGGGGGACAGGAAAAGTTTAAGGAATTTATGGAATATATTGGCAAAACCACTAACTTCTTAAAATTCACTTACAATGTTAATAGTGATGTGTTACAGTATCTGGATATAGAGTTGGTAAAGAATGACACACTCAAGTATTTCGCATCCAGGGTATATAGGAAAAACACTCATGTTAATTCATATTTACATTTTGAAAGTGCCCATCCCCTGCACTGCAAACGAAATATAGTAAAAGGGCAGTTTGTGAGGGGATCAAGGATGACTACCCTGGATGACGATTTTCTAATTGAGTGTAATAAATTAAATAAGATGTTTACAGAAAGAGGTTATCCAGAAACATTTGTAACTAATATAAGAAGGGAAGTGGAAAAGGGTAGGGCAGATAGATTTAAACCCATTATGGGTATGAGTGAATTTAAAACATTATGTGAAGAAATCAACAAGAAGGGGACTGAGGGAAAACAGTACCATAGGAATCTCATTGTTGAATACAATATACAAAATATTGGATTAGGAAATGTTTTAAATAAAGAGTGGGGTAAATTTGCTGCCTTAACAGATATAGAAGAAATAAATAGTTTCAAGCCTAAAATTATATACAGAAATTCCAGAAGTATAAAAAATATGTTAGAAAAGAATAATAAGGACATGGACTATAGGAAGAAAGATATGAAAAAAGTTGGAACTTTTAAATGTGGTCAGTGCAACCAATGTGCTTATATTTGTAACAAGAGTGAGATGTTTATAGGAAGTAGAAATATCTTAATTAAAAGTAAAAGTAATTATAACTGTGACACAAAAGGTGTGGTCTACCTGGTAACCTGTGATAAGTGTTCATCATATTACGTGGGAAAAACTGAAAGAGAGTTAAAGAAAAGAATATATGAACACGTATATGATATTCAAAAAGGAAAAGAGACAAGTGCATTATTTAAGCACAGTAAAGAATGTAAAGGATGTAGATTTCACTTCTTCATTCTGCAACAAGTTAGAAAGGATGTAAGGGGTGGAATTTGGGAAGAGATTTTGGAGAGTAAGGAATTGTGGTGGCAGGTATACCTGGAAGCAGGTAAAAAAACAGGTTTAAATGATTATCTGAGTATAGCTTCCTTATTAAAAATAAGGGCAAATAAAATATAATTGTCATATTTTTAAAAAGTGTGGGGTGTCAATGTTTTACATTTTCATATTTTTTATTTATTTATATATTTATTTATCTATAGAAGGAAAAACATATAGTATTAAGCACTTTACAATGATTATTTGCACAAGCACTTTATTTGTAATAATAGTATTTTATGAATTCTAGCAATAACATATATATGTCCTTTATTGTATTTTTGGATATATGCATGCAATACAGGTTTTTGACAGCAGAGGGAGTAATCGCGCTATAGATAGATATAGGAACATTTGGTCAGCTTAGCACAAGCACTTTATTTCATATTGTTATAGTTTTTAATACAATACTTATTAAATTCAACATATATATATGTTTGTGTATTTAATTATGGATAGGTTTTTATCAGTATTTGATTATTTCATTCATTTCAAGGTGATGAATATGTGTATTACATTTTACCTTATTTTAATATTAATGAGGCCGTTTTTCTAATTTGCTTAATTCAAATGTCTAAAGCAATATTCATTGGTCAGTGGGTTAGTCAATCTAGTATATATAGATTAATTTAATGGTTGTTTAATGTCTGATGAAGTCCAATTGGTTTGGATGAAAACGCTTGGAAACTGTGTTGTTGGAATTGCGTTTATGTGATGGTCTGTGGAGTTTGGTATATTCATTAAAAGCATTTCTAAAAAGAATATACGGATTTTTCAGTTTTCTTTGGCTTGTTGCACTCTATTTGTGGTTATTGGTATTATTTGAGTGCATCCAGTGTTTTTCGTAGTTCGTATATCGTCCTGGGTCAAAGAAAAACTTTTTGTGAAGGAGAGCGGAGAGTAATGAGTTCGGAAGGGCTGGAAGAGCTTGGCCAATCAAGGAAACTGATTGGGCAGTTGACCGAGCTCATAGACTTACTAACGCCCCTTTGCCACAAGATGTTAGTTAGTCAAGCCAAGTTTGGTGGAGAGGAACATGCTTACGAAGGTGCACAGCAGCTTAACACCAGAAGTAAACGGAAAAGGGAGCTTATGGGCGACGAGGATGACGCCGGCGACTTTTCTAATGGTTCAGCGACTAACTTTAATCCTTTGTTAACTCCAAATATTTTTTGTGCTGAATCTGAAGGGGCTGAGGTGAGAATTGAGCGCCAAGGAGCAGCAGTAGGGGCTCAACCTAAGAAGCCGACTTCCATATGTTCAAGCACAGGTACTGTTTGTTCTAACAACACAAGCACTAAAGACTGGTTAAAAGAAATGTAGTGTTTGGTGTGGATGTACATGTAGGCTCTGATAACATGGATGGAGAGTCTTATGTAGTTAAAATAGATAAGCTTAAAGGTTTAATGACCAAGTTTAAAATTTTGAATATTGAAAATACATATTTATTAGAGTGTTTGGAAAAGGAAATTGTCCCAAAAGGACTACGTATTTGCAAGTATCCTAATAATGTTATATGTGGTTCTATTTTTCACAAAAACTTGCTTAAAGTGTTTAACCAATGTGGTTTGGATGTAATTAAGTTAATAATTGAGGAAAATGAAAGGAAAATAAAGTGTTTAAGTAAGGAAATAGATGAGTTAGATGGAGTTATTAAAAATGACTTAATTCATGGTATAAAGGAAGAGAGACAACAATATTATAAAATCAGGCATGATATTGATGACAAATGTAAACAAGTCATGCAACGGAAATTAGGTAAATTACATAGGGATATTACAGAGTATGAAAATGGGACTAATTACCCTGAACCCACTTTTTCTAAAAAGGACGCTAATAATTTTTTTAACAATAGGAAATGGAACAAACCCACTTATAGTAATACTGAATTCATGAATGACTATCAATATGACCAAGATTTCCCTCCATTAGTAAGGGAAACAGATGAGGAATATAGGCCTCATAATAACAGGGGAAATTTTTACAGGAGGGGGGGAGAAGAGGGAGGGGGAGGTTTTAACTAACACCCACTCTTCTAGCATCACAAATTTGGAAGGTGATGCCAATAATATTAATATAATAGACAATGTTATATATACGTATAAGGATTTTTCCATATACAATTATGGCAATTTTGATATTAAGGAAAACCATTTTAATTTACTCAGTAAAGGATTTAAATTTATACCTAGCTCTAAGGGGGATACCACCACCACAATATTAGACACCAAGTTATTTATGAGAAAAATTAATTTGAGTGTACTGGCAAAGAATAATGGTTATGGTGGTGAGAAAAATAAGACGGGATTGAAAAAGAAATCTACGTACAATCCACCCTTATTACCTCAGTTAAGAAATTTTGAAAAAATATTGGAAGAAGAAATTAGAAATAAACACAATAATAATACAAAATTTCATAACAACTTGAAAAAAGATGAGAAGGAAGCATTAATGGAACTAATAGGTGATGATTCTATCAGGGTTATGAAACCAGATAAGGGGGGGTGTGTGGTCATTATGGAAAATATAATTTACGAAGGAAAGATGAACATGATACTTAGAGACGAATCAAAGTATACGGTGGTTTCAAAAAACGAGGTAAATGTAGCATACCACCGGATAGACAATATGTTGAATGATTTTATGTTAGAAGGGGTGTTAAGGCCTGAATTACATAAGTTTTTCACAGTAGTAAAACCTAGAATGGCTACAATGTTCGGAATTCCGAAAGTCCATAAAAATTGGTTGGACCCCCCCCCCCCCCAAGACCCATAGTCACGGCGGAAGGGTCAAAAACAGCACCCTTGGCGAAATATGTAGATACTACTACTAAGCATATATGGACAAATAATAAAGTGATCTTGAAAGACTCATGGGATTTTTTAAAACAACTAACACCAGATTTTTACAGCACCGACCTTTTATTTATAACTATAGACATTGTGGATTTATTCTCCAGTATACCACATAACAGTGGTATAGAGTTGTTTGAGGAGTGTATATTTTTGGACAAAACCATGACGCAGGAAGAAAAGATACTTTCGGTGGCACTCATGGACACTCTCTTAAAATACAATTTCTTATTATTTGATGGAGAGTATTTTCAGCAAAAGACGGGGGTGTCCATGGGTGCGGCATGTGCACCAACATATGCCAACATAGTTTTGTCCAAATGGGAGGAAAAATATATTTTAAATTCTGAATTTGATAAGGAATGGATTTTGTATAAAAGATTCCTAGATGATATAGTTATATTTTGGATAGGGGACAGGAAAAGTTTAAGGAATTTATGGAATATATTGGCAAAACCACTAACTTCTTAAAATTCACTTACAATGTTAATAGTGATGTGTTACAGTATCTGGATATAGAGTTGGTAAAGAATGACACACTCAAGTATTTCGCATCCAGGGTATATAGGAAAAACACTCATGTTAATTCATATTTACATTTTGAAAGTGCCCATCCCCTGCACTGCAAACGAAATATAGTAAAAGGGCAGTTTGTGAGGGGATCAAGGATGACTACCCTGGATGACGATTTTCTAATTGAGTGTAATAAATTAAATAAGATGTTTACAGAAAGAGGTTATCCAGAAACATTTGTAACTAATATAAGAAGGGAAGTGGAAAAGGGTAGGGCAGATAGATTTAAACCCATTATGGGTATGAGTGAATTTAAAACATTATGTGAAGAAATCAACAAGAAGGGGACTGAGGGAAAACAGTACCATAGGAATCTCATTGTTGAATACAATATACAAAATATTGGATTAGGAAATGTTTTAAATAAAGAGTGGGGTAAATTTGCTGCCTTAACAGATATAGAAGAAATAAATAGTTTCAAGCCTAAAATTATATACAGAAATTCCAGAAGTATAAAAAATATGTTAGAAAAGAATAATAAGGACATGGACTATAGGAAGAAAGATATGAAAAAAGTTGGAACTTTTAAATGTGGTCGGTGCAACCAATGTGCTTATATTTGTAACAAGAGTGAGATGTTTATAGGAAGTAGAAATATCTTAATTAAAAGTAAAAGTAATTATAACTGTGACACAAAAGGTGTGGTCTACCTGGTAACCTGTGATAAGTGTTCGTCATATTACGTGGGAAAAACTGAAAGAGAGTTAAAGAAAAGAATATATGAACACGTATATGATATTCAAAAAGGAAAAGAGACAAGTGCATTATTTAAGCACAGTAAAGAATGTAAAGGATGTAGATTTCACTTCTTCATTCTGCAACAAGTTAGAAAGGATGTAAGGGGTGGAATTTGGGAAGAGATTTTGGAGAGTAAGGAATTGTGGTGGCAGGTATACCTGGAAGCAGGTAAAAAAACAGGTTTAAATGATTATCTGAGTATAGCTTCCTTATTAAAAATAAGGGCAAATAAAATATAATTGTCATATTTTTAAAAAGTGTGGGTGTCAATGTTTTACATTTTCATATTTTTTATTTATTTATATATTTATTTATCTATAGAAGGAAGAACATATAGTATTAAGCACTTTACAATGATTATTTGCACAAGCACTTTATTTGTAATAATAGTATTTTATGAATTCTAGCAATAACATATATATGTCCTTTATTGTATTTTTGGATATATACATGCAATACAGGTTTTTGACAGCAGAGGGAGTAATCGCGCTATAGATAGATATAGGAACATTTGGTCAGCTTAGCACAAGCACTTTATTTCATATTGTTATAGTTTTAATACAATACTTATTAAATTCAACATATATATATGTTTGTGTATTTAATTATGGATAGGTTTTTATCAGTATTTGATTATTTCATTCATTTCAAGGTGATGAATATGTGTATTACATTTTACCTTATTTTAATATTAATGAGGCCGTTTTTCTAATTTGCTTAATTCAAATGTCTAAAGCAATATTCATTGGTCAGTGGGTTAGTCAATCTAGTATATATTGATTAATTTAATGGTTGTTTAATGTCTGATGAAGTCCAATTGGTTTGGATGAAAACACTTGGAAACTGTGTTGTTGGAATTGCGTTTATGTGATGGTCTGTGGAGTTTGGTATATTCATTAAAAGCATTTCTAAAAAGAATATACGGATTTTTCAGTTTTCTTTGGCTTGTTGCACTCTATTTGTGGTTATTGGTATTATTTGAGTGCATCCAGTGTTTTTCGTAGTTCGTATATCGTCCTGGGTCAACGAAAAACTTTTTGTGAAGGAGAGCGGAGAGTAATGAGTTCGGAAGGGCTGGAAGAGCTTGGCCAATCAAGGAAACTGATTGGGCAGTTGACCAAGCTCATAGACTTACTAACGCCCCTTTGCCACAAGATGTTAGTTAGTCAAGCCAAGTTTGGTGGAGAGGAACATGCTTACGAAGGTGCACAGCAGCTTAACACCAGAAGTAAACGGAAAAGGGAGCTTATGGGCGACGAGGATGACGCCGGCGACTTTTCTAATGGTTCAGCGACTAACTTTAGTCCTTTGTTAACTCCAAATATTTTTTGTGCTGAATCTGAAGGGGCTGAGGTGAGAATTGAGCGCCAAGGAGCAGCAGTAGGGGCTCAACCTAAGAAGCCGACTTCCATATGTTCAAGCACAGGTACTGTTTGTTCTAACAACACAAGCACTAAAGACTGGTTAAAAAGAAATGTAGTGTTTGGTGTGGATGTACATGTAGGCTCTGATAACATGGATGGAGAGTCTTATGTAGTTAAAATAGATAAGCTTAAAGGTTTAATGACCAAGTTTAAAATTTTGAATATTGAAAATACATATTTATTAGAGTGTTTGAAAAAGGAAATTGTCCCAAAAGGACTACGTATTTGCAAGTATCCTAATAATGTTATATGTGGTTCTATTTTTCACAAAAACTTGCTTAAAGTGTTTAACCAATGTGGTTTGGATGTAATTAAGTTAATAATTGAGGAAAATGAAAGGAAAATAACGTGTTTAAGTAAGGAAATAGATGAGTTAGATGGAGTTATTAAAAATGACTTAATTCATGGTATAAAGGAAGAGAGACAACAATATTATAAAATCAGGCATGATATTGATGACAAATGTAAACAAGTCATGCAACGGAAATTAGGTAAATTACATAGGGATATTACAGAGTATGAAAATGGGACTAATTACCCTGAACACACTTTTTCTAAAAAGGACGCTAATAATTTTTTTAACAATAGGAAATGGAACAAACCCACTTATAGTAATACTGAATTCATGAATGACTATCAATATGACCAAGATTTCCCTCCATTAGTAAGGGAAACAGATGAGGAATATAGGCCTCATAATAACAGGGGAAATTTTTACAGGAGGGGGGGAGAAGAGGGAGGGGGAGGTTTTAACTAACACCCACTCTTCTAGCATCACAAATTTGGAAGGTGATGCCAATAATATTAATATAATAGACAATGTTATATATACGTATAAGGATTTTTCCATATACAATTATGGCAATTTTGATATTAAGGAAAACCATTTTAATTTACTCAGTAAAGGATTTAAATTTATACCTAGCTCTAAGGGGGATACCACCACCACAATATTAGATACCAAGTTATTTATGAGAAAAATTAATTTGAGTGTACTGGCAAAGAATAATGGTTATGGTGGTGAGAAAAATAAGACGGGATTGAAAAAGAAATCTACGTACAATCCACCCTTATTACCTCAGTTAAGAAATTTTGAAAAAATATTGGAAGAAGAAATTAGAAATAAACACAATAATAATACAAAATTTCATAACAACTTGAAAAAAGATGAGAAGGAAGCATTAATGGAACTAATAGGTGATGATTCTATCAGGGTTATGAAACCAGATAAGGGGGGGGGGGTCATTATGGAAAATATAATTTACGAAGGAAAGATGAACATGATACTTAGAGACGAATCAAAGTATACGATGGTTTCAAAAAACGAGGTAAATGTAGCATACCACCGGATAGACAATATGTTGAATGATTTTATGTTAGAAGGGGTGTTAAGGCCTGAATTACATAAGTTTTTCACAGTAGTAAAACCTAGAATGGCTACAATGTTTGGAATTCCGAAAGTCCATAAAAATTGGTTGGACCCCCCCCCCCCCAAGACCCATAGTCACGGCGGAAGGGTCATAAACAGCACCCTTGGCGAAATATGTAGATACTACTACTAAGCATATATGGACAAATAATAAAGTGATCTTGAAAGACTCATGGGATTTTTTAAAACAACTAACACCAGATTTTTACAGCACCGACCTTTTATTTATAACTATAGACATTGTGGATTTATTCTCCAGTATACCACATAACAGTGGTATGGAGTTGTTTGAGGAGTGTATATTTTTGGACAAAACCATGACGCAGGAAGAAAAGATACTTTCGGTGGCACTCATGGACACTCTCTTAAAATACAATTTCTTATTATTTGATGGAGAGTATTTTCAGCAAAAGACGGGGGTGTCCATGGGTGCGGCATGTGCACCAACATATGCCAACATAGTTTTGTCCAAATGGGAGGAAAAATATATTTTAAATTCTGAATGTAATAAGGAATGGATTTTGTATAAAAGATTCCTAGATGATATAGTTATATTTTGGATAGGGGGACAGGAAAAGTTTAAGGAATTTATGGAATATATTGGCAAAACCACTAACTTCTTAAAATTCACTTACAATGTTAATAGTGATGTGTTACAGTATCTGGATATAGAGTTGGTAAAGAATGACACACTCAAGTATTTTTCATCCAGGGTATATAGGAAAAACACTCATGTTAATTCATATTTACATTTTGAAAGTGCCCATCCCCTGCACTGCAAACGAAATATAGTAAAAGGGCAGTTTGTGAGGGGATCAAGGATGACTACCCTGGATGACGACTTTTTAACTGAGTGTGATAAATTAAATAAGATGTTTACTGAAAGAGGTTATCCAGAAACTTTTGTAACCAATATAAGAAGGGAAGTGGAAAAAGGTAGGGCAGACAGATTTAAACCCATTATGGGTATGAGTGAATTTAAAACATTACGTGAAGAAGCTAAGGAGAAAGGGACTGAGGAAAAACAGTACCATAGGAATCTTATTGTTGAATATAATACACAAAATTTTGGAATAGGAAATGTTTTAAATAAAGAGTGGGATAAATTTGCTGCCTTAACAGATATAGAAGAAATCAATAGTTTCAAGCCTAAAATTATATACAGAAATTCCAGAAGTATAAAAAATATGTTAGAAAAGAATAATAAGGACATGGACTATAGGAAGAAAGATATGAAAAAAGTTGGAACTTTTAAATGTGGTTGGTGCAACCAATGTGCTTATATTTGTAACAAGAGTGAGATGTTTATAGGAAGTAGAAATATCTTAATTAAAAGTAAAAGTAATTATAACTGTGACACAAAAGGTGTGGTCTACCTGGTAACCTGTGATAAGTGTTCGTCATATTACGTGGGAAAAACTGAAAGAGAGTTAAAGAAAAGAATATATGAACACGTATATGATATTCAAAAAGGAAAAGAGACAAGTGCATTATTTAAGCACAGTAAAGAATGTAAAGGATGTAGATTTCACTTCTTCATTCTGCAACAAGTTAGAAAGGATGTAAGGGGTGGAATTTGGGAAGAGATTTTGGAGAGTAAGGAATTGTGGTGGCAGGTATACCTGGAAGCAGGTAAAAAAACAGGTTTAAATGATTATCTGAGTATAGCTTCCTTATTAAAAATAAGGGCAAATAAAATATAATTGTCATATTTTTAAATAGTGTGGGGTGTCAATGTTTTACATTTTCATATTTTTTATTTATTTATATATTTATTTATCTATAGAAGGAAGAACATATAGTATTAAGCACTTTACAATGATTATTTGCACAAGCACTTTATTTGTAATAATAGTATTTTATGAATTCTAGCAATAACATATATATGTCCTTTATTGTATTTTTGGATATATACATGCAATACAGGTTTTTGACAGCAGAGGGAGTAATCGCGCTATAGATAGATATAGGAACATTTGGTCAGCTTAGCACAAGCACTTTATTTCATATTGTTATAGTTTTTAATACAATACTTATTAAATTCAACATATATATATATGTTTGTGTATTTAATTATGGATAGGTTTTTATCAGTATTTGATTATTTCATTCATTTCAAGGTGATGAATATGTGTATTACATTTTACCTTATTTTAATATTAATGAGGCCGTTTTTCTAATTTGCTTAATTCAAATGTCTAAAGCAATATTCATTGGACAGTGGGTTAGTCAAACTAGTATATATAGATTAATTTAATGGTTGGTTAATGTCTGATGAAGTCCAATTGGTTTGGATGAAAACGCTTGGAAACTGTGTTGTTGGAATTGCGTTTATGTGATGGTCTGTGGAGTTTGGTATATTCATTAAAAGCATTTCTAAAAAGAATATATGGATTTTTCAGTTTTCTTTGGCTTGTTGCACTCTATTTGTGGTTATTGGTATTATTTGAGTGCATCCAGTGTTTTTCGTAGTACAAATGGAATTAAAGCCATACTACTCCATCCTAATTTCATTTTATCACACTCTGAAATGCAGCCAAGCAAACAATCTGCAGCCATAAGAATGCCTATTGCAACTCCTTGCAGCACTTCTTCCTGCATTAACCTAAACATTTCTTGAATGAATTATATCTACACAAAGGCTGCAGAACACCAGAAAGTACTCTATTGAGCAATATACCTAAAATCTCTACTGCCTCTTAACTTCCTCCCCCACCAGTACTCTTCACCCCACTCCTTCCTTGCTTACACTTTAAACACATCGGATACAAAGGTATTGAAATCATGTTAGACTAAATCCAAAATGACCTCCCACAGGGTTCATACAACTTCTTCCCCTGGTTCATTCATTTATGCAAAGATTTCCTAACCATTCCTCTCACTCATGTATATAACCTATGTCTGACAAACAACATCATGCCCAGTGTCTGGAAAGAAGCCCTAATAACACCTACCCAAAATAACAGAAATGAGAAAAAACCTTCCTATTTTGACCTATCTCTATAATCCTACTCTTGGAAAAAATCTTAGCCCTTTGGACCCTAACAGATGAAATATTGAGCAACAAGGACCAAATAAACCATACCGAGGAAGTCTTCATAGCCTTAACCAAAGTATTCAATCTAACAGACCACTCACTGCTACTAGATAAGCTAATAGAAATTGGTATTAGAAAAACCTCCTTCCACAGGTTTAAAGACTTTCTTTCTGGCAGATTCTTTGAAGTAAAAGTAGGAACCCCCTTCTCTGTTATAGTACCACTCCTTAAAGTTATTCTCCACATATTCTCCAGGGACCTGTTCTCACACCTGTTCTTTTCTTCATATTCATTAATAAATTCCTTTATGATCCATCATGCATTTCAATCATATTTTATGTGGATGACATGGTCATTTTCAGATCTAACCATTCTTACCCCAAGCGCTATTCACTCAAGCAATGGCTTCTACAGCACAAGATTTGATTAAACCCCTCTAAAACAAAGTCTTTGTTCTTTGGTACTCATCAAAGGCTTTCCAAAGTTCCCAAGACAGTTCACATCAGAGATATAAATAGTTCTCCTATAAAAACAACTTCCTCATTAAAGTACTTGGGATCTGGCTAGACACAACTCTTAATTTACAGAACTGCTTTGAAAAACGCACAAGAAAATTACTCTCTATTTTTCCTGTACCAAAAGACTCTCCACCTATATAACAGCTCCAGCAAGAACAATCATAGACTTAAGAATTCCACTTGCCTATTTAGACTATGAATTACCCATCATTGCAACAGCATCAAACAAAGAAAAAAAGCTGAATCACCCTACAAATAATCTCCAGTAAAATATATTGTTTCATTCCAAGCTCATCTAATTAAGAACACCACTGAACTACTCTCTCTGAACACAGATCACTACCTATCAGATAAGTATGTGCCCTTCTGCTGGCCTCCCTGCTCTATAAACCCTTACCCTTGACATACTCCACACAAGTGCACAAACTCACTCCTATAATTTCAACACTATGCCCCAGACATTTCTCAAAAATCATTTCCCAGACTGGTCAAAACTGCAACTCAAATATAGTGCATCAACCATGTAATCTTCTCACTAGCACAGGTTCTGTGATGTTCTACCAACCTACCTAAGGGAACTCCCTTCCAAAACTGCACTCAAAAAATGCCAAGTCTCTTAACTAAATTCCAGTGTAGCCAAACTGATTACACCACTTAAATCTCACTACTCTTCCTATCATCAGTCACATCTTCTCCTGCAAATACCCATCCTGGCAACTGTGCTGAAGTCCTTATTCACTTCTCGATCCTTCTTATACCTTCTTTTTTTCTCCCCCCTCCTTCTCCAACCTGCCCTCTAACTTCCAACCTGCAGTTATAAGTAAGCTTACTTTAAAGAACAGACTTCAAAGAGAATCCAAAGTGATACTAATTCATCTGTCAACTCATGCGTTAGTTGCTTATCTTGTTTGTAAATGGTCTTTTAATGCTTCATATGTAAACGTTTGTATAGAACAGTCAATGCAACTGTCATCAACCTGTCTCAGTATGAAATTGTACATAACTGCAACTCTGTCTTACATTGTAATATACTCACTCAGCTGTGCCTGTAAATGGTCCACTCAGTTTGGTGCACTACCATGATAAAGACATGTAATATAAAAATATATAACCGTTAAAGTTTTAATAACCTATGACTATCAATATATCTTGTGCTGCAAATATTTTATAATAAAAAAAACCAGCCAGAAACACCTTAGTCTTCTATGTGGTTGATATACCCAATGCCAATATATGGGCTTATGATGTTCTGTCACTTCCAAGCAAATTACAGTCAGGGAGGTCAATGGACATCATATGGACCAACAAATGATTAGATAGGTTAAAAATAATGTTTATTATTTCATCTTTGATCACAGGACCACAGGAAAGTAGAGTCTCCACAACATGTCCTGAAAAAAGAATGCTCACCATGAATGGCTAGGAACAGGAATATTTCTTGAGCACAGCATTTTGCATGACAAGGAAGTCAGACACAGAAGTCTGAGATTCCAGTATTGATACAGCTGTACATTTAGCTGCCAGTGGTACTTTTTTTCAGTGACCAATTTGTCACTATGTATCACTGTTAAATATAAAAGGGGTTCAAGATGAGGCAGCAGCTGTATATAATGGGTGGATGGAGTGAACTGCATACTGCATGGATGCAGGGTATGAAGGACTGGGTAGGATCTCTGGCTTCAGACAACCATTCCAATTTGGCAACATTATCACCATTAGAGAGTAGTTTTCCGTTCCCATTTTCTATGCTTTTTGTGGCACTTCATTGACTCACTCTGTTCCTTTTTTCTTCTATAGACAATAGGTAATAATGAGGTTTACTTGTCTGAGGGGATTCTTCCACTGAAACAGAACAGATGTCCCCAAGCTAAAGACAGAAGTATAAGGTACTCAGTAAAGGCCCTGGGGATTCTGTTTCACCTTAATATCATTTTCTTACTAAAAGCTGCACAATGTTTCCATGCTTTAAAATTAAAGTTTTGTCATAAGCAAAAGAAGCAATGTAAATATTAGACATAATGGGAAACTCTTAAGAACATCTCTTGACAATCATCATTTACCAATAATATTCTGAACAATCAACATAAAATCAAAAGAAGATAACTTGTACACTAAAATAAAAACTATTAGGTTCATAGGTTCATAGGTTGGTACTAAGCTATCAGCCCTAGGGCCTATACAAGCCTAGCCAAACAATTTCCAGGATATTTCTTCCCACAATATTTACTTCCCTAGACCCCTGTCTAGCAGGATGACTGACGTGATCCCCAGGGTGAATTTCCTATCTCCCATCCAATCATCAAGGTTCCTTTTGAAGAGGGCCAAGGAGGCTCTTTGCTTGACAGGTATGGGCAGTCTATTCCAGAGTATGGGGAGTCTCTGGGTCAGAAACCTATCTCTCCAGCATGTTTTGTCCATTGTCATGACAAGGTTTAGATCCCTGGAGCATGTGACTCTGAGGGATTGGGATTTCTTTAAGTGGAGCATGTCCAACAACTCAGGGTTTGACATGGCCTTGTATGTTAAGCAGAGATCACCTCTGAGTAGATGATATGCCACAGAGTATAGCTGGAGTTTTTTTAGAAGGTCAGCATAGAGCATCTGCTTTAGGCCTGTGATTCTTTTAGTGAGGTATTTCTGCGGCTTTTCCAGTTGTTTCAGATGTCTTGTGAGGTACATACCAAATGGGGCATTGTGCTCTATAATGGGTCTAATGAGGGATGAGTACAGTGGGACAATGACCTCCTTTTTTCTGGATGAAAAGCCCTTAGTGTTGAGGTGTGCCACATAGAAGGATTTTCTGACTGTTGTGGTGATGTGGTTATTGAAGGTGAGACCACTGTCCACCTGTGTCCCTAAGTCTCTCATCACACTTTCAGTGTTTAGTGTACTACCACCTATGTGGTAATTCATGGGTACATGTTTTTTCCCAAAGGCAATAACTATACATTTCTTGGCATTAAGCTTGAGCCCATGGCTCTGGCACCAAGCAACTGTTTCTGTAAGGCCCTTTTGTAGAATATCCACATCATTTGGGGATTCAGTCATCTGCAAACTTTGTTAGCCAGAGTCCCCTTAGTGTTGGCCTGTACTTCAGAGAAGTAGATGCGAAACAAGAGTGGTCCCAGGACTGAACCCTGAGATACTCCACTTGTCATTTGTCTGGAGCTGGATTTGGAGTCGGCTACTTTTACAGTCTGGGTTCTGTCAGTAAGGCAGTTGGCAATCCATCAAGTGATGTAGGGATTTATGCCCAGCTTAGTAAGTTTAACTATGATTTCAGAGTGGGGGCTGGTGTCAAAGGCCTTGGCAAGGTCCAGATAGGCTGTGTGGACTGCCTTACCCTCGTCCACAACTCTGGAGACTGATTTGAAGAAGTCAATCAGGTTCAGGAGACAAGATCAGCTCTTCACAAACTCAAACTGGGTGGGGTCCAGTGTTTAAAGGTTGCCGATGTCTTTGTTTTTAACTTCCATGATAATGCATTCCATGCCCTTGCAGATCAGGCTCCCTTTCTGCTGGAAGCCTAGTATCTTATGACAGTTGTACCTCACTGTCAATCTGGGCATCATCACTCCCCTTCATCCTTGCAGTTACTGTGTCCAAGGGAACATCGGTACTTCCCAGCAGCTATGGCTCACTTTCAGACTTACTGCTACTAGATAGCACATTCTCTGAAACAGCCACCATGCCAGTCCCAGCTTCAGGTGTGAGATCTTTCTGGGTCTCTCCCAGACTGCCAGACCTACATGCCTTTCTCCGAGCCTGATGGTGTGTCACTGCATGTACACAAGGTACTGCATCATCAAAGTCATTCCCTATCAGGACATCTGCAGGAATATCCTCAAACACACCTACTTATTTGCTACCTCTTCCAACCTCCCAGTCAAGGTGAACCATAGCCAAAGGTATTTGGAATGGGGTCCCACCCAATGATCTGACTGGTGTAGACTGCCCAAGCAACTACTGCTTTCTCTAACCACTTCAGGTCTCACAATGGTTATATCAGAAGATGTGTCCCTCTTAGCAGATACCTGTTTACCATCTGCTAAGATAGGATATATATTTTGGTGACAATGTTGCACCCTAGTTGTTTCTAAACAACTTACCACTGGCAGTTTGTCATTACCACTTGTTGGCTCCCTCACCTTCTGTTTCTCACCTTGACTTGATGGACATTTGACTGCTATGTGTCTGCTCTGGTTACACTTGAAACATCTAATCCCTAACCATGCACTTGGATTAGTGGTTTCCCTGCTACTGGTGTAACCTGTTGGAGCGGTTTAGACTACTCCCCATGGGTTCCCTTATGTCCATGTGCAGCACTGGGTATTCCTTTCATGTGCAGTTGTACTCTGTTTGCCAAGTAGAGATCCCCTTTTCTCCACAACTCCTCTGCAGAGTTGCACTCATGGTCTGCTAACGAGACTCTCATGTTATCAGGCAAAGTACTGAGGGCTTGTTTCCTCAGAAAAAGTTCTGCCAGTCCCTCAAAAGTGGTGACCTGACACCCACTCACCTATCTATGAAACTAAGTACTTAAGTCAGCAGTATAATCACGTACACTTTCATCTGCCTTGTGTCTATGTTCATGAAATGTTTTTCTATAAGCTTCAGGTGTTAGTTTAAACAATCTTGAAGACAGGTCTTAACTTTAACCTAATTCAAACAATCTACATCAGACAAATTTGACATGGCTGGAACAGCTTAACCATAGAGTAATGGAGTCAGGAGCCGAACCCAGAGCTCATGGTCAACATAATTTTGTCTACATACCCTCTCAAAAACATGAATAAAACTATCAACGTCATCCCCGTCCCCGTATTGAGGAAACAGTTTACTGATCTGTACAGCTTCTGGCATCCAGTTATTCCCTTCCCCATTACCTCCATAACCCTCTCAAAGGGTAAGATACTCCATTTCATGCCAATGCTGTCTCTCATTCTCCTCATGTTGTCTCCCATATTCCTCAGCTTCTAAACATCTGACCTCCAGTTCATGTTGATGCTGTTTTTCCTCAGCCTCCAGATGTTTGGTCTCCAGGTGCAGTTTCTCCTCAGTTTCCAGTTGTTTGGTCTCCAGGCACAGTTTCTCTGCTGCTTGCAGTTCAAGATGTTTGGCCTCCAAATCCAGATGGATTCTTAGGTCCTCCAATAAAAATGTGGACTGTCCCATCTTGGCAGCTGCACATCACCAACACCAAACTGGATATCTTCTGAACAGCTGGGCTGATCTGTGACTGAAACCAAGGCTGAAATCATTGTTTCCTTGGTCAGGTTGGCAAGCACCAGTCCTCTGGCTTCACACTCCTTACACAACTGGATATTTGTCAGCTTGCTAAAATCTTCTGCTGACATTCTTGCCTGCTATCCATAACTATGTAACTAAAAACATAAATAAATAAATACTGTGGTGGATTGAAATTCTGAATGTTTACCTTGCGGCTGTCAAGAGTGCACACCTTAATGACAACTACCCACAGGCTACTGGAATTCAATTAAAAATCACACACTGCTGGCACCAGTAAATGTGATGTCTGGCCAATACCCCACTGGACTGCCAACAATAAAATGTGGCGTCCCTTACTATCCTGGGTCAGTAACTAAGGAGCTTCAATCTTCACTACTGATTCCAATATGACACTGCCATTTAAACAGGAGCAATATTTTACAATTTTCACCTAAGAGAACAACCGGAACATGCTCAATAATCTGGGACTGGACTGCATACTTCTGTCCACCCCTAATGTAACTCCTTATTAGACACTTCAGAGCAATGTGCCCAGTTTAAGGCCTCTGACACATGCACACTCAAAGGAAATCTCACACATCCAAACACTTCCGGGAAAGCCTGACACAGTTTTACAGCTGTGTCCCTTCCCTAAAATAATACCATAATGCTGTCACCAATTAGAGTGTCTTCATGCCATTCTGAAGGGGTATCCAGTCATGAAAATTAAATATCAAAATAAATGATAGCTATGACAAGAAGTGACCAGGCCTTTGACATGACATGGGGAGTATCAAACGGGTATAAGCACTCTCTAATCTCTGAAGAACACACTGATCTCCAGCCATGATGTAAAGCAATGAAAAAATATTTAATAATAAGTAAAATGATTACTAAAATATAACTCAATAGCTTTCAATAAGCACCAGAATTCAATCACCAGAAATCTAAAATTAAACTGTAGGAGAAGTCCATCATTCTAGGGAAAACTCTATCTGAATAACTAAACTTTCCTAATCTAATTGAAGAAAACTGTCCCTGATCTAATCTAAAAAATAACAGCAAGGCAAAGTCAGGCTTACAGTTTTTTGGTGAGTTCTCTTTTCTTTAGGTATCACTACACAGCACTGTAACTGACTGCAACTCTTCACAAACAGCTGCTCATCACAAACTGCTCAGTACTTGACTAACTGCACAGATTAACAGTCTTAACTGTCTTATTTAAAAAAAATAACAGTCAGCTGTTTGAAAAAGTTATTTTTCCTGTCACTCAGCTCTTCAAATAATCACCTAGCAACCAGGAACATTCTAATCACATCATCTACTGTTTAGCTGATTCTCCAAGTACTTTAGAATCTCCCTTTCAAATATGCACAATTAGAAATATATCAAAAGACTGACAGAGTCTTTAAACATTTTGTATAAGCAGGGAAGTACTCAAAATGTAAAACTTATTTGCATTTTCACAATTAGGTATGCAGGCATGCAATACAAGTTAATCTGAGACTATACTCAGATATCCTGGTAGACATGCTAAGACAGATGACATTGTTTTCATCTTCTTCACATGGAGAACAAAGAAGGCACTCTCTGTCTAGAAGAAACTGATGTAAGGGAAGGGCTGCTTGATCTAATAGTGATGGATAGACATATTAAGATCTCCGAGAGAAGAGGAGTACAGCAAGTCAATAAGACCCAGAATGTTAGAAGTTTGGTAAAACAAATGAACAGAGTTATTAGGAATATAAAGATAAATTCTTGTGTTATAACACAAATAAATAGGATATATGAGTGAGTAGCTAAATTAATAAGAGATAAAGCCCCAGATTCAACAAGCAGTCATGCAGGAATAATTTATTCCTGCATGGCAGGGACCATTCTTGTTAAGCACAGCAGAGTAAAAAAGAAAAAAAGAAAATAGTCTCTCCACACCGTCAAGCCAAATAAAATTTATTAAAAAACGACAAAGCTTTTGGATATAAAAAAAATCCTTCCTCAGTGTCTTACACTTAAAGAAAGTTAAAACCAACATTTATACTAATAGTACATGACACAGCCATTAATTGATTAAGGTGTTGAGCACCCAGTTCTTAAAGATACAGAAACAATGATAAAAGGGATAGGAAGTATATACATATCTTCCTCTCATTTTTTTCTAATTTTCCTTTGTTTATTTTTTAGAATAGGTTTTAGTGTAACTTGTTTATTTAAGTCCGGGTCTTTATCTGCTTCAAGCCTCACTATCCATTCATAATCTTTCATGTCTACATTATTAACATGGCCTCCACGTCTAATACCTGGGTATACAATAGATATGAAATATTTTTTATGTAAAGGTGGTAAAATAGAAAGTAACAACTTTGTTCAAGATATTCAAAATAATAGATTTAATATAAAATTTGATGGGATACAAAGTGGTAACACTGTTTCTTTTTTAGATGTCAACCTAAAAGGAGTAGTGGGAGAATGTGTAGTTACTGGAATACACAGACAGTTTGATAGTATTAATCAATTTCTGATGGGAAATAGTTGCCATCCTAAACATGTTATGGAAGCAATACCATATAGTGAACTATTGAGAATTTCTCGAATATGTAATAATGAGGAAGAATTTCTCGATGAGATAAATAAGACATGTGATATGTTTAAAAATAGGAACTATGAAAGTCAGTTGATTAATATGAGTAAAAATAAAGTATTGAATAAAAGATATCATAGGTATCCCAAAGGTTATAATAGACATAAATTTCAGTCAGGTAAAAATGGTGACAATAGCATTTATATGGTATCTGTATATAATACATGCAGTGAAGATATAAGAAAATGTAGTTCATATTTTTGGAAGTATTTGCGGAATTTTGAAGAATTAAAAGATATGACAAATAAAATGTTAAAATTTAGTTATAGGAGAGGTAGAAATATTAGAGATATAGTAGTACACACAAAGTTTGAGTTACCTATGCAGAAATTGGTTAGATCTGTTCAAAGTATAGGTACAAAAGAGTGTGGAAAATGTAAAATTTGTATGTATGTGGAAAATTATTTTCCTTATATTAATGGAATTAGCTATATACCAAAGAGACATTTTAGCTGTACCACAGAAAAGGTGATTTATATTATTAGATGTGGATGTGAAAAATATTATGTGGGTCAAACAAAAAGGATGTTCAAAATTAGAATTATGGAGCATCTGAGAGACATAAAAAATAAGAAAATAGAAAGTCCATTAGCACAACATTCTATTGAATATCATAACTCTGATTGTAATAGTCTCAGGGTATCTATTTTAGATCAAATTATGATACAAGAAGTAAGTGAAGATAGGACTAGACATGAACTTTTGAAAAAAGAATTAATTTTTATTTTGAAATATCAGACCTTGATTCCTAAAGGTCTGAATACTGAATGCTGCTGGAAGAGTGTGATTTGATAATTGTTTTTACATTGTTAACATCCAATTGTTTAATTTTAATTGAATAATTAATTAATGAAGGTGTGTATAAAAGGTACTTGTTTTTTTACTGTGAGATACTCCTTGAAGGCTTTTTGAAGCCGAGGCGCTAGAGAGAGAGAAGCAAGTGGAATAAACATTTGGATATACTGGCAGTTGTTTTCTTTCCTATTGGATATAATTTTTTATTTTGGTGCTTGTGTTGTTTTCATACAATAGATATGACCCTGAAGTCAAATTCATGAGCAGCACCCATTGCAGAAATGTGGTAAGCAATTGAGTTTGTAGATATATTCCTATGAATCTCTGATCTATGCTGAATAATTCTATCCCTCAGGTGCCAGAATGATTTGCCCACATAAAATCCTGAACATTTCTTACATGTGGCAAGATATAAAATACCAGTGGTACTACACGTCGCTGTACAGTGAAAAATGAATCTCCTGCCACTCATAGGATGTATAACTTCTGGGCACTGATTAATACTCATACAACATGAACAATTGTAACATGGAAAAGTGCCTTTTTTCTTAAACTTAATTCCTTGTGTATTATTAAAAGAAAAATCTTTGTAACATAAAAGTTGTTTAAAATTATTACATTTACAATAGGTAAACATAGGTTGGTCTGGGAGCCATTTCTCATGACCGGGTATAGATTTCAGGACAAAACAAGTTTTTCTTATAACATTCTCAATTGTTCTGCTCATTCTATTGTATGTCATGAGATATCTGAGGGGCTGTCCATTACCAGTACTCATAGTGTCAGTATTGGAATACTCTTTAACAGAAAAGTAAGGTCTGGCTACAGAGTCCCTTAGTGTCAGAGCATCCCTCCTAGCTGTCTCTATTTATGTCATATTGTATCCCTTCTCCAAAAAACTTACAGTCATTTCCTAAATCTGAGCATTACATACCTCCAGCTCTGCACTAAGTTGACTGGCTGTTAAGTACTGACTTTTTAGGAGTCTCTTGAAGGTTATCCTCATGTGCATACTTTTTTATGGCGATAATTGTTTACTTGGACATCCTTCTTATAGGCACTAGTTTGTAAACCATGATCTCTAAGCATCAACTGTATATCCAAGAAACTTAGGGATTTGTCAGAGAAGTTCATCTCAAAGTTAAGAAATTCAACAGTCTCATTCAAGTATGTATAAAAGTTTTGTAGATCCAACATAGTACCCTGCCAAACTAGGAAAATGTCATCCACAAAACGCTTATAGAATGAAACATTCCTAGCATAGGAGTTACTTACACCATATATAAAGTTTTCTTCCCATCTGCTCAGAGTTAAATTAGCAGAGGTATTTGCTATGGCAGTGCCCATAGCAGTATCTGAAACTTGATGGTAAATTTGCTTATTGAAAACAAAAACATTGTTTTCTAGATCCAGATCTAATAGTTCACAAATTGTCTTAGAACTTCTACCATTAACCAAACCATGCTCAACTAGTATTTGTCTGACACAATCAACTCCATAGGTGTTGGGGATGACAGTAAATAAAGATTTTATATCTAATGTCACTAGGAAAAAGTCCTGATTATTAACATTATCATACCAATTGTAAAGCTGAGATAAAAAATCACCACTATCATTAATATAACTAGGGACAAATTTTAGATAGTCCTTTAGTATATTTTGGAGGTACACAGATATAGGCTCTATAATCCAACCACCACTTGAGGCAATGGGCTTCATGGGTGGTTGCTTGACAGACTTATGGATCTTAGCAAGTCCATAAAGTATGGGGATGGTAGGACAGGGCACACTCAAATAATGAAAAGTTGCAAGGTCTATGTCATTCATTACTTAGAAGTTGTATAGAGACATATTTATTTTACTAATCATAGTGTCTATTTCCTTATTACCAATAACTTTAAACGTAGACTAATCCCTAAGAAGATCCATCATGGATTGTATATACTGTTCCATGTCCATTATCACTATTGCTCCTCCCTTATCAGCCTATTTAATAATAATTTGTGTGTTAGTTTGTAGTGATTTTAATGATTTACATTCTCATTGAGTCAAGTTATGATGTTTAGGACTATTATTCCTTGTATATAAATCATGTATTTGTTTCTCACATAATTCATTGAATACAGAGATGATAGGGTCACTTATTGGAACAAAAGTGTTAGTTCTTCTTAGATGATCATTCATAGTATCATTACTATTTCCATATATATTCTTTAAATTCAAACTTCTAGAGAACAGACACAAGTCAGTAACAGCATTAACTACATCATCAGTGGCTGTGGGAATAAACTTAATTCCATGTGATAACAAAGATAGTTCAGCTTCAGTTAATTGGCACTTAGAAAGGTTGACTATGGAGGGATGGGGTACTGTATTATCCATATTAGCCAATCCATTGACAGAATTCTAATTTTGACAATTATTTTGCAGTGTATCCAAAGACTCAATACTTTCTGGAATAATAGAGGTTTATATCTGAAATTCAGAAGGTAGTGCCACATGGCTAGTGTTAGTTTCAGCACTCAGCACACAGCATACAGTGAAGTATCCAATATTGTGAGTGACACTACTAAACAAAATGTTTGTTGCAGCATGTTAGGAAACAATGCTATTATGGCATCCAATTCCCGTGATGAACATGCTGGAACTAATAATAGCTATGTGGTATCATCCACTGAAGTCCAAACAAAAACTCCTATTATTAGACTAAGTGCCAATTGTTCAGACATACTGTATCAAGGTTATGTTAATGGGGTGATTAATATGGTGAAACCACTTGGAGACAATGTAACTGGTGCTGATAGTATTGCTATTGGACAAAATGATGTTGATATTGATACATTAACTTGTAGTCAAATGAGAGGAAATTATGTTATTATACATAATATTACTGATGAATGTGCTGAAACTAACACTAGCTATGTGGCACTACCTTCTGAATTTCAGATAGAAACCTCTATTATTCCAGAAAGTATTGAGTCTTTGGTTACACTGCACCATAATTGTCAAAATACAAATTCTGTTAATGGATTGACTTATATGGATAATACAGTACCCCGTCCATCTGTAGTCAACCTTTCTAAGTGCCAATTAACTGAAGCTGAACTATCTTTGCTATCACACGGAATTAAGTTTATTCCCACAGCCACTGATTAGGTTCATAGGTTCATAGGTAGATACTAGGCTATCTGCCCTAGGGCATTTATAAGCCTAGCCAGAGTGTATTTGGCTGCTGCCTCCCTATTAGATTAACCTACTGTGCCTCTGTAAAGTAGGTCACAGAAGGTACCCTTTTAAGATTAGTTTACTGTGCCTCTGTCTAGCAGGGACACAGAAGAGATCCCAGGGGAGAATTTGCGATTTCCCATCCACACGTCCAGATTTCGCTTGAAGAGGGTCAGCGAGGGGCTATGTCTAACATGAATTGGGATTCTATTCCAGAGTGAGGGGAGCCTCTGGGAAATTAATCTGTCCCTCCAGCATATCCTATTTATTTTTGTGCTGAGGTTTAGGTCCCTGGAGCGTGTAGCTCTAAGGGACTTGGATTTTTTGAGGTGGAGCATGTCCATTAATTCTGGGTTTGACATGGCTTTGTACATCAGGCATACATCACCTCTGAGTAGGTGGTAAACAACTGAGTAGAGCTGGAGTTTCTTTAGTCGAGCTGCATAGGACATCTGTTTGTAGCCCATGATCCTCTTGATGTAGTTAATGCTGTTACCGACTTGGGTCTGTTCTCTAGAAGTTTGAATATGAAGAATATATATGGAAATAGTAATGATACTATGAAAAATCATTTAAGGAGAACTAGCACTTTTGTTCCAATAAGTGAGCCTATCATCTCAGTATTCAATGAATTATGTGAGAAACAAATACATGATTTATATACAAGGAATAATAGTCCTAAATATCATAACTTGACTCAATCAGAATGTGAAGCATTAAAATCACTACAAACTAACACAAAATTATTATAAAAGAGGCTGATAAGGGAAGAGCAATAGTGATAAGGGAAGAGCAATAGTGATAATGGACATGGAACATTATATACAATCCATGATGGATCTTCTTATGGATGAGTCTACGTTTAAAGTTATTGGTAATAAGGAAACAGACAGTATGATTAGTAAAATAAATATGTCTATATATGACCTACAAGTAATGAATGACATAGACTTTGAAACTTTTCATTATTTGAGTGTGCCCTGTCCTACCATCCCTATACTTTATGGACTTCCTAAGATCCATAAGTCTGTCAAGCAGCCACCCATGAGTCCCATTGCCTCAAGTGGTGGTTGGATTACAGAGCCTATATCTGTATACCTCCAAAATATACTAAAGGACTATCTAAAATTTGTCCCTAGTTATATTAAAGATAGTGGTGATTTTTTATCTCAGCTTTATGACTGGTAGGATAACGTTAATAATCAGGACGTTTTCCTAGTGACATTAGGACATTAGATATAAAATCTTTATTTACTGTCATCCCCAACACCTATGGAGTTGATTGTGTCAGACAAATGCTGGTTGAGCATGGTTTGGTTAATGGTAGAAGTTCTGAGACAATTTGTGAACTATTAGATCTGGTTCTAGAAAACAATGTTTTTGTTTTCAATAAGCAAATTTACCATCAAGTTCCAGGTACTGCTATGGGCACTGCCATAGCAAATACCTCTGCTAATTTGACTCTGAGCAGATGGGAGGAAAATATTATATATAGTGTAAGTAACCCCTATGCTAGGAATTTATCATTCTATAAGCGTTTTGTGGATGACATTTTCCTAATTTGGCAGGGTACTGTGTTGGATCTACAAAATTTTTATACATACTTGAATGAGACTTTTGAATTTCTAAAATTTGAGATGAAGTTCTCTAACAAATCCCTAAGTTTCTTGGATATAAAGTTAATGCTTAGAGATCATGGTTTATAAACTAGTGTCTATAAGAAGGATGTCCAAGTAAACAAATTTATCCATAAAAAAGTATGCATGTGAGGATAACCTTCAAGAATAGCTTAAAAAGTCAGTACTTAAAAGCCAGTCAACTTAGTACAGAGCTGGAGGTATGTAATGCTCAGATGCAGGAAATGACTGTAAGTTTTTTGGAGAAGGGATACAATATGACATAAATAGAGACAGCTAGGAGGGATGCTCTGACACTAAGGGACTCTGCAGCCAGAAACTACTTTTCTGTTAAAGAGGATTCCAGTACTGACACTATGAGTCCTGGTAATGGACAACCCCTTAGATATCTCATGACATACAATAGAATGATCAGAACAATTGAGAATGTTATAAGAAAAACTTGGTTTGTCCTGAAATCTATACCCGGTCATGAGAAATGGCTCCCAGACCAACCTATGTTTACCTATCGTAATTGTAATAATTTGAAACAACTTTTATGTTACAAAGATTTTTCTTTGAATAATACACAAGGAATTGAGTTTAAGAAAAAAGGCACTTTTCCATGTTACAATTATTCATGTTGTACAAGTATTAATCAGTGCCCATAATTTATACATCCTATGAGTGGCAGGAGATTCATTTTTCACTGTACAGTGACGTGTAATACCACTGGTATTATATATCTTGCCACATGTAAGAAATGTTCAGGATTTTAATTGGGCAAATCAGTCAGGTGCCTGTGGGATAGAATTATTGAGCATAAATCAGAGATTCATAGGAATATACCTACTAACTCACTGGCTTGCCATATTTCTGCAATGGGTGCTCCTCATGAATTTGATTTCAGGGTCATATCTATTGTACACCAAGGTATTAGACGTGGAGACTATGTTAATAATGTGGACATGAAAGAATAAGAATGGATAGTGAGGCTTGAAGCAGATAAAGACCCGGGATTAAATAAACAAGTTACACTAAAACCTATTCTAAAAAATAAACAAAGGAAAATTAGAAAAAAATGAGAGGAAGATATGTATATACTTCTTATTCCTTTTATCATTGCTTCTGTATCTTTCAGAACTGGGTGTTCACCTTAATCAATTAATGGCTGTGTCATGTGCTATTAGAATAAATGGTGGTTTTAACTTTTCTTTTGTGTAAGACACTGATGAAGGATGTTTTTTGTATCCGAAAGCTTTGTTGTTTTTTAATAAATTTTATTTGGCTTGACGGTGTGGAGAGACTATTTTCTTTTTTGATGTTGCTTTGGTGTTGCTCTCTCCACCTTATCGCTTGTTCCACATATTTATTGTTTGAGTAAGCATGGCAAAGTGCCATGCATATGTATGAAGGCCCACTGCCATGCTCTAAAACTGACACAGTTCCATGTACAAGCACGGGGGGGGTGTGTCTGAGAACAGAGTTCTCACAATACACATGCCCCCTGCACTCCAGAATTGCCTTTCAGCAATTTAAAATGAGCAAGAATGGTTGTAACACCCCCACCCATCAGGATAAGAAATCTGGTCAAAGCCATAAGGGACAACCGTCCCTACCAAGGCAAAAGTGGATAGAATAACACATTTAGTATAAGCCCATAACGCACCCCTCCCAACCCATCAGAGTAAGGAATGTGGACAAAGCCAAAAGGGACAATCTTCCCATAAAGTGGAAAGTTGGTAGAATAACAGCTTCAGCATTAGCAAGGATATTTTGAAGGGTACAAATAAAAAAAACACAACAAATATTTTTTTTTAAACATGCAATAAAGTTTAAGCATAGCTGCACAGGTGTGCCCATTGCTTAGTTACACTTAGTCCAGCTTAAACAGCACAAGAAATTAAATAGTAAAACACAACAAATATTTTTTTTTAAACATGCAATAAAGTTTAAGCATAGCTGCACAGGTGTTCCCATTGCTTAGCTATGCTTATTCCATTTTAAACAGTGCAAGAAGTTAAATAGCAAGAGATATCCAATACATGCCGTACTGCAATAGTGTAGTAGTTAGAATGTATGCTTTGCAAGCAGCCATTCCTGGTTAGATCCCCACTGTTACCAATTTGCATTTTACACGTGAAAGCAGTACATAAACATTTTATTTTATAATTAGCTACTAAATAACATATATTTAACAAGAGTACTGTAGTAGGTCCAGATGTGATGCGTCAGTTTAATACAGTTGTGAAATTCCCAAATAAACAGAAGTGCCCCATACAGTATAGTCACACATGAATAAATGTAATGAAAGCACACTGTGGGGATGTCAGGGACAGTAAATATATTTATAATATGTAATAAATGATGAATCAATCCCATATAGCAGATAGTCTATAAAATAAAAAATAAGCAATGCTATGCATTGCACAGCTCTGCTTGCCAGGTGTAATCATTGTGTAAATATGACTGCTAAGCAATGTGTAACCCAGCTAAGGGGATTTACCCATTGGTAAGCAGTGCAGAACATGTCCCTTTAAGCACTGTCAACCTTAGCTAAGCAGATTTTCCCGTAGCTTAGCTTAGCTCAGCATATTCAAAACTGTCCAATCACAGGAAAGAGTGGGAAATCAGGTGGAAATACAGCTCATAACTGGTTGTAGCTTCCTACTGTAGGCAGTATGGCAGGTGTTGTTGAGGGCATGCACTTTAGGCGCAGTGCTGGGGCATACAGGAGTCCAAGGTCATGGTAGGATGTCTGGTAAATAACCATGATGAGAGACTGATGCAGGGTTCCTAATATAAAGCAGAAGCCTGGGACTGTCTTTTCTGTGATTTTATCAGTGCCACTGATATCCCTTGGACTGGTGACCAGTTCCAGCACCAATATGCTGACTTGAAGCAGAGGAAGAGGGAGCTCTTAGATGAGTGGTTCCAAGAAGCAAGGCAGAGGGGTGATGTCCCAGCAGTTTGTAAGTATTCATATCAATAACTATTTACCGAAGTCCAGCCTGTGTATGTGATGGATCGGTATGACTAAATATTTCTCTATTCCCTTTACAGCTGCAGCTGAGTGGGCTGTGAATCAGGAAGCCCATGCCAGTAGGCTGCAAAGGCTGCATCGCGAGGCTGGTGAGTAACAAGCCTGCTTGTAGTAGTCATACCAAATAAATCTAAAGTAGAAGAAAGTCACCTGGCAGTATAAAAACTGTGTATGGGTTGTACTGAATAAACCAGACTATATGATAGTAATAGTCCCATATAGGTGATATTTCAATAAAACAGTAATTGCCTGGCAATAAAGTTCTAAATCCTAGACTGGTTGTGTTTACTCTGGTATTGTATGACATTTAGTGTTGCAGTCTCTGAATAGTAATGTTGTGTTAACCACTGCTACCCAGACTGTGCCACATAAAAATTATGTCTAGGAATATCTGTATAAGACTGCTGTAAGTACAAGGTGTGATTGTACAACCAAGAGAGTGTTAGAAAACACTGAAGAAACAAGCAGCAATTTGTAAATAGCTCACTCTGAAGAAACTCAAATTGCTGTCTTTTTAGCACACACAACCATGGTTCGAATCCTGGGAATGGTAGTAAGCTGTACGCATAATCACACCTCTCAACTGTACAGATTTTCACGGAATGGCCAGATAATCAGGTCATATTTCTGGCCTGTTCCTCTGTCTCCCTGGCAAATCACTGGGATGATCTCAGAATTGTAGTCACTAAATAATGGCATGCATTTGATTTTCAGACCTCAAATCCTTCAGAAAATGTATATTAAAATAAGTCCTGTTACTCTAGCAATTCTCCAAGTTTATAAGAGCAATATTCAAAATATGTCCCTATTTGTACCCCCATCTTGTCAAGCTTTGTCCAGGGAGTATGCATTACGATATTGAGAGGTATGTGCATATATTAACGAGGAATCAGGGAATATGTGTAGGAAACAGTCAGGTAGTGTTAACAAACATTCTCCCCTCAGATCTTTCAGATAAGAAAACTGTAAGTGCCTGGCAATAAAGTTTTAAATCCTGGACTGGTAGTGTTTACTCTGGTATTGTATGGCCTGACATGTAGCATTGACCATCATCTGATATCAGAATAATACTGTTGTAGCAACCACTGTTTCTCACACTGTGCTACATAAAAATATGTCTAGGAATGTCTGTATAAGACTGTTGTAATTACAAGGTCAAACTGTACAACCAAGAGAGACTTAGAAATAAAGAACTGAAGGACCAGAGGTGTCTCAATAGCTCACTCTGATGAAAGGGAAATTGTTGTATTTTTAGCAGACACAGCCATGGTTCGAATCCTGGGAGTGGTAGTATGCTGCATGCATAATCATACCTCTTAACTGTACAAATTTTCCCAGAATGTCCAGATATTTGGATCATATATTTGGCCCATTCCTCTTTTTTCCTGGCAAATCAGTGAGATGATCTCAGGATTGTAGTCACCAAATAATGACATACATTTGAGTGTCAGACTTCAAATCCTTCAAAATGTATATTAAAACAAATCCTGCTTCTCTAGCAACTGTCTAAAAGTTTATAAGAGCAATATTCAAAATATGTCCCTATTTGTACTCCCATGTTATGAAGCTCTTGCCAAATGTGCATTAAGAGATTGAGAGGTATGTGCATAATTACAACTAGGAATCTGGGAATATGTGTAGAAACAGTCAGGTAGTGTTAACAAACATTTCCTCCACAGGTCTACCAGGTCGGAGAAGTAGAATTTAGCTATAAGACAGTTGAAGTATACAATGTGTACAAACATACCACTGCCCACACTAAGACCATAGGGTATTGTAATAATACCTATAGAGTAATGATTAGAGCAATGATCATTAAGGTTGTGAGTACTGCAAGGATATATAAGTTGTTAATTGACAACTCCCACCATATCTGCAACAATAATCTAAACACACAAATCAATGGGTATGTTTACACCAAATCTACTGTTGAAACATATGTCCTATTTTTCAACAAATATTAAAATGTGTTTCTATTAATGTTCTATGTTGAAATACTATCATTGGTGGCCTGTTACTATCAATGCAATCTGCATGCTGTTGCAATGACCACTGTGGTTCCATATATGTATGTGTTATGTTTGCTATGCAACTGTCCCAAATCTGGTGTTTTGGGTTAATGGGAATATCTATGCATGCTGTTATAAGTAAACCTGGATTGTGTTGACTACTACTATCCCACATATATTCTAAAACTGCAACACCATAGCACGTTTGGGAAGGCCAGTCCCAGCGGACCCACCTCATCTGGCCATGGCACTGGTCCTCAGCACATCTGGGACCCCCTCCAGGACCTCCTCATCTGCTGGTCTTGCACCACCTTCAGGTGGAACCATCTCAGCAGATGGGGTTTGCCCCCCCCAGAGCGGGGCTGGACAGGATATTGTCACCAAAAGTCAGGTCTGGGAATTGGTGTGTAGCGAGCTTCAGGACTTAGGAGATCTGCTACACCAGCTTGATGGCTGTGTGGTGCAATTAGAGGGTCTGCCTTCCCCTTCTGCTCAGCCTCCAGCACAGCACCTTCAGGGCCATGAAGGTGCTGTGTTGGCTGCCCATGTGTGGGGACCTCAGTCCCACTGTTACCATTTGGGGGCTTATGGGCTTCAAATTTCTAAACACCTCTCCCCATCCAAGGTATTTACCCCCACACATGTGTCATATACTGCCCTTGTATGCTGTCTTGTCTGTCTTGTCTGTCTTCCTACCCAGCCTACCTCCCCAAATATACCTGCTATCCTTCCCCAACATCCCACTCTCACCTTAAAAAAAAGGGCAATCTGTTCCCCAAAAACATTTTGCCCCATACAATGCTGTCCATTTTGCTCATGTCCACTGAATGCATGTAATCTGGTCTAATTGGTTTCACAATACATTATTGTTGTTCTCACCCCTCAGTGTCCAAATGTACCTCTAAATTCAATATATATATGCACAGCTGTTGCTGTAGAAGAAATGGACAGCTATGGATCTTCCCTACACCCATCCTGCACATTTCTAGCTGCTTTGCCTATTGTCTTTCCCTCTGCATGCCCCCTTTTTCACCACTTTCCTATCACTCCTTTTTTCTTTTCTTTTAAAGAAATTAGTGAGGGGGTAAGTGGGAGTAAATACTTTTAAGCAGTAGTAAGCGGGAGTAAGCCAGTTTGTGGGGCACTAAGAAATGCCTACACAGATTAAGAACTTTTGAGGCTAACTGTCTGTAAACATATTTAACCAGAAGTTTGCATTGCTTACCACCACACAAACCTGCGCAAACCAACTTACAACTGCAAGTGCCTTAATTACTCTCTATCTAACAGCCCTTGTTCTGACCAACAACAAAATAATTAGCCCTTGCAAGTCTTGAACCCTGCACACCATAGCCACAGCAAATTATGACTAAACCATTTGATGTTTTCTCAAACATGTCATGCAGCACAGTCATTCAACAGTATCTATATATATATATATATATATATATATATATATATATATATATATATATATATATATATATATATATATATATATATATATATATATATATATATATATATATATATATATATATATATATATATATATATATATATATATATATATATACAGTTAAGAAGAAATAATTAATTAGACACAGTAAACTCAAGACAATAACTTAAACTGGGTTTAAAAAATATAGTGTCCACAACATTTATAACACTAAATTCTAATACTTCATAATGTGTTAAATCAATAATAAAATGCAAAAGGTTTAAAACTTTTGTACAGACATGGAATTGTCATAAACATCTCATAAATATATTAAAATATTAAAATATATTAAAATCACTAATACCCATCTACTGTCTGTTTGAAAACATTTGTATATAAGGGACATTCCTGTCTAAAAAAACTTTTCTACATTAAAAATACATTACACTAACTGTTAATTAAAAACATTTTTTTAAAAAACTAACTTTGAGTAGTGACTCTACAATTTGGCCGCTCTTAATTTCAACACAGGTGCAAGGGAGACCATCTTATTTAGGCCTGGCCATTTATTCGCTTCCAAGACCAGCTGCCAATATACTTCTCTATATTCTATTTGGGTCTCCCAAGGTCCACCTCTAACATTCATTTGAACTTCTTCTAACATAAAAAAATGTGACAGAAGCCTCCTTACATACTTGTGTGTGTTTATACAAAGCATTCCTATTTTTACCTTTCTTAATATCATAACTAAGCTCATAAATTCTTCTTTTTAAGCACCTTTCCATTTTCCCTACATAAAATCCTTCACATTTTCTACATAGGGCCATGTACACTAGCCCCTTTGAATCACAATTAGAGTAACCTTTCGCTATAATACATCTCCTCCTACTAGGGATGCAAATCTCTGATTTGTTGGAAATAAAAGAACATTGTGGACAAGCCCTACATTTGTACGTCCCCACTTTCTTATTTCTTTTGCCAGGACCCTTCTTTTCTAAAATATTTTGAATAGTTTTACCTTTTCTGAAAACAAATTTCAAGGGGTGATCAAACTTTATATTTAAGTCTGACAACTTACTAAACCTATCCCATTCTTCTTTCAGAATTCCAGTAATGGTTTCAGCATCCCCACTATAATCTAAAACAAAGATGTTTTCAAACCTGTCCTCCCTACCATTTACAAGTGGGTTTCCTCCTACATTAGGATTTTCCTTCCCTAAAATCGAGGCAAATTTATTGTTTCTCTTTTCAAGGGCCTCCTTAAAGGTCTCATTAATTATTCTCTCAGGGTATCCCATTTCCAAAAACATAGACTCTAATAATTCACCTTCCTGAATAAAGTCTTCATCCTCTGATGTCATTCTACTGCCCCAGACATATCGCCCTTTCACAATACTCTTTTTTTGCACAAATGGATGAAAACTCTGGAAATGCAAAAATGAATTACAATAAGCAACTTTCCTGTGTACCTTTGATGTAAATTTTTTACTACTATGGTCCATCCTAATGCTCACATCCACGTAATCAATAGACCCATAGCCTATTTATAGGTGAAGCTTAAGAATTCTGTACTACTTGTAATATAGTCCAAGAGTTCACCAAACCATTCCTCAGTCTCTATCCAAAACAGACATGTATTGTCTAATAAAACGTTGATAGAGAACCCAACAATCAGATTTAAAAATATATTTCTTCTCCCGCCAGGCTAAAATCAAATTTGCAAATGTTGGGACACACATGGCCCTCATTGCTACTCCAATCAGCTGCCAAAAGAATTCTCCCACAATGTAAATAAAATTATGTTTCAAAACCAATTCCATTAATGTTGAAATCACATAAATATTCATGTCACTGATATCCTTATTGTGCCTTAAAATTTCTTCTAAAAATTCCAAACCTTCTTTGTGTGGAATGGAAGTAAAGAGGTCAACCACATCTATTGTAATAAAAATCATGTTCTCTTTAAGTAAATCACTTTTCACATTTCTAAGAAAATCCCATGAATCCTTAATCACATTTGTTGCATTTAAGGAAATATTTTTTAATTTAAAATCAAGGTACTTCACAATAGGGGCTGTAACAGATTGACTAGATGCTACCACTGGTCTCATGGGTGAGTCAGTTAAATCCTTATGCACCTTCGGGATGCCGAATATGGTGGGTACTCTTGGTTCAATATTATGCAAAAAACTTAAAGGTCTCTGTGTCCAAAAACCCCCTCCAATACCAAATCATTTAAAGCTGCATAAATCTTTTTATATTCAATGTTTATTTCATTCACAGAAACCTTAGAATACTTAATTTCATCACTTAAAAGATTCATCATTTTACTCTCATATATGATAGAATCCATGAGAAGTGTACTCCCATCCTTATCCAGTTTCATGACTCTAACATATTTATTGTCCCGAAGTGTGTTTAAAATTGACCTTTCCTCCTTAGTTAAGTCAGACCATATTTTGTTTTTCATAACTTTGTCCCTTAAACTATTTTCCACCATATTCTCAAAGTTCTTTAATTGCAGATGCAAAGGTGGATTCCAAACACTCTTTTTCTTTAACATTTCTCCTTTCTCCCATTGCTCACCTAATAATAATTCCAATTTTTTCTTTTTGACAAACATTTTTAAATTAATAAGCAAATTGCTTATCTCACGTTTCCTCTTGGGGATGAACTTAAAACTTTTTGCAAACAATTCAGAATAACCTTCATTCACTTCCAAGCTGCTGTAGTTGAAAATCTTATATCCATTAAGTGTTAATGTATTGCCACTACTAATTATCTGGTTAGTTATTTGACCAGCCCCTTTATTAGCTATGCTTGCAATATGTTCTCCTTTTGAAACATTCAGTATGCATGATTCATGCCATGACACTGATATGGGTACTACCGTAGGCATGCTTATCACGTAGTAATCAGAGAAGTTTACAACTGCGTTATGACCCACTGACCATGCCTACCACTAACAGCTATATCAACACCCATATACACTGATAATCAAAGTGTACACACCCCTGTTGGAATGCCAGGTCTGTGACCACAGGAAGTCATGTCAAAACATTTCTCACCTCAAGTGAAGATGTGATATGATGTTAGAATACAAACCAAGAAAATGGACACTTTAATTATCTCAGCAGGTGTTTACACAACGTACCAGTGTAAGGGTGTGCACACACATTCAGCTGGCTTACTGTACTGAATATTACTTCCCATATGCTGGAGGGACAGGTTCATAACCCAGAGACTGCCCATGCTATGGAACAGACTTCCCATACATGTCAAGCAGAGCACCTCACTGGCCCTCTTCAAGAGAAATGTTGATGAGTGGATGGGAAATAGAAAATTCACCACAGGGATCACTCCAGTGGCTTTACTCAACAAAGGCACTGGGAACTAAGGTAAGTTGGCATGATGCCAGTGTAATCCCATGGGCTAGGCTTGTAAAGGCTCCAGGGCCATTAGCCTAGTACACACCTATGAACCTATGAACCTATATGTTTCCACAGGACAGGTTATGTTCCCTATTGAACTGAGCAGGCTATAGGACACATCACAGATGAGGATTGTGTTGACATGTGCTTTTGTGGGGTCATGTTCCAATTGCACAAGTACCATACATTGTAACAGGGGTGTGTACACTTCATATCCTCTGTAGCTATATGGAATCAGCAGTACCTAACCTGTACAACCATCCTCCACCAATGATAGAGTGGACACCACCAAGACACAAAGCACATAATAGGTTGCTATAGTGGCTGTATAGGGACACATAGGTGCTGACCACAACTTGGAAGCAAGTGCATCTCTATCTGAGCATGCATGTACGTTCACAGGTGACCTCCTGTAAGGCTGACTATGACTAGTAATCAGACATATTCAAACCATCAAGGCCAATTGGAACCATATCTATACATATGTACACAGTCTCAGAGCCAGTAACACAAGTCAGCCTGTACTGGGGGTAAAGCACACATCATATACACATGCCATGGATACAGGCAACCTGCATCAGAAAGGATAGGTGGGAACAGTAGCACCCTGTTCACAACAGTAGGACAGGGGGATATGCACATCACCCACACTCCTGCATGGATCAGTGGTGAGCATGGATATTATGTCGACTGACGGCAACAATAGCAAGTCTCCATGGGGCATGAGAACATCACAGTTTGCCTCCTACATGAACACAGGCATGTGCTCACAGTCCCATCACAAACTACAAGCAAACACACTCATGCCCCCATCCACACACCATCCACATTGAAAATGGCCACTGTCATCCCTCTACACAGAAATGAGTGGTGTGTAGTGGATTATGCCATTTAGTGTTCAACACTGGGGGAACTGGACAGGTCAGGGCCAGGAGTGTAATGCAAGATGTATAAGCCATGATAGCTTACAGTGTTATGGTATAGTCTGGATTATTTGCAAGTAATACCCACTGTTGATGTGCACATGGACAACTGTATGAGGTCCTCTGACCTTTTTTCCTGTTTATGTCTTCCATGTACAATGTCCTGGGAAAGCCTGCCCACATACACACCCCTATAAAATGATGCAATAATCCAGTTCCTCATAGTCCATCAGGCCATCCTCTTCAGGTGCAGGGCCCAGGATCTGCAGAAGAGAACCACCCTGAGGAATGAGCTCACCCACAGGATAAACAATGTCGGCCTGCACAACTGCAGTTATGAGCAGGTGCGGCACCGTTGCACAGATCTGATCCGCCATGCCCGTATGCATGCTGCTGCAGTTAGGAGGGACCAGCTAGTCACAGGTGGGAGTTATGCCATCCAGCCCCACTGACAAATGCTGAGGATCTCCTTGCCAGCCTTGGAGCACCTGTCCACCAGTCAAGTCTGCAAGCTGAAGACAGCATTTTGGAGGTGGGTGCCACCCACACAATGGATGAGGAGCATGCAGGTAAGGCCCCAGGGCACATAAGTAGACCACTGTTGCTTATCTATTTTCATCTGTAAAGGATCTACATGCATATACCAGATAAGATAGTATGTTGCTGCATTGCAGTAATGAACAAATGTGCATAATCTGTAGTATTATGGGTTTGTACTGTTGATGTGCTGAAATGCTGCTCCCACCCTGTATCTGTGCCACAAGTGTGGCTACTGACATTACATCTCTCACCCAACTATTTAGGTCCCTCTGGTATACAACTGGGGCAGCAGCCTGTAGCTGGTGAGTGTGGAGTTGTTTTGTTTGGGTTTACCTATGCACCGGCCATGTTATGGCCATGCTATTTGCCATGCACGCATTTAACACACCTACCCATAATGCATGCTGTACATGTTCACTTATTGTTGCTGTTAACTGCACTGCATCACAGTGGTCGCCATGGTGGTATATCTGAAGGGTATGTAAGAGTCCTGCAATATGACTAACAACCTGTCACTGCAAGATGTGTGGACAGCGATGAACATAATGGTGGGACAAATGGCCTACAGTAGGGACATGTCTGAAATATTACCATTATACAGTGGCTACAACAGTGTATACACCACTATTACAATGGCAATTGTTCCTGATATAAACAACGGCAAATCACAATACTACATTCCACACCTTTTACAACATGTAATGTGGTCCTAACATTAGCAATGAATGTGTAATATGGAATCCTATGTTAGGACAACAAATATGGGGAATACATACCCTAACAAACACTGGAAGCATATGTGTGCACACACTCCAAATAACCTATTGTGGAAGCAGCTTATGACATAATAATTAATACATACATCATTTAGAAGTTGATACTTTGAGAGAATTGATGTTATTAGCTGCTGTGGAGACTGTCTTTTGTTTCTTCTTTTTAATATTAATATTGGTTTCCAAGAATCTTTATAAGGAAGGAGAAGAACAATCCATTTCCTCCAGTATAGTTATTATGTTGGAGGTTTTTTTTGGATGTAATGTGAAGCTTCTTCTATGTTGTTAAAGGTTCTCACTTCATTATCCAGAGTGATTTTATTTTTTGCTGGATAGGTTAGTTGTAGTTTTATAAGTGGTGAGCATTTCTTCCTCAAATCAAGCACTCTGTTGGAATAGTCATTTTCATATCAAATCTGGCTCTGCTTGTACTTCAAGGGACTTTTTCTCCAGGCAGTTCCGAGCACTAGTTCTTTGTCTAAGTAAGATATGCATTTTATTACAATTGATCTGGGAGGTAATGAATGTGATGTTGGTATTGGCTTCCCTATTGCTCTGTGTGCTCTTTTAATTCCATATCAGAAGCCTTCCTGTAGGTTTAAAATTTCCAGTATCCAAGTATTTAAAAAAGAGATAATGTCCTCACCTTAACTTTTTTGGGTAATACAAAAATTCTAATATCTGTCCTTTCCCTGTTTTCAAAATCATCTATTTTGTTGAATAGCCAGGTATTTTTGCTTGAGAAAGAATTCAGTTTGAGTTTCATTTTCTGTTAATCTCTCATCTATATCAGTTAAGGATGTCTCTGTGTCAGTTATTTTTAACTGATGTAGTTGGACCATTTCTTTAAGGGCATATGTTTGCTTCTGGCAGCTTTCCTTGAGATTTTCTAGGTTTTCTTTGACGTTATCCATTTTTAAAGATAGTTCCTATAAAGTGGTAGACACCAGCTGCAGTTTCTTCTTCAGAGAAGTTTCATATTGTGAGTTCTTAGTGCTGCTTATTTTCTCAAGGTATAAAAGTCTCCAGTATAGTTTGACAGGAAAATATCCATAAAAGTTCATCAAAATCACAGGTTTTGAGTACTAGATTATTATCAGTGAAATCTGATAAATTTTGTTAAGAAAGAATAATTATTTTCATGTATTTTGTAATTGTATAAGAGACCTCTGAAAATGTGCTGCTTTCAGTAGAGCATCTTGGCTCTGCCCTTACTTGCAGGGCTTGACTGTTAACAGGCACTGTTCAGGTAACTACCTATTAGTCAACATCTTTCACCATAGTTTAACTGTAGTATAAGGTTTTTCACTCCACATGCTCTGCATGAAGTTTAATCCTGAACTCCACATGTTCCCACAAGACAGACTGTTGATCAGCATGCACAAATGATTGCTGAACTTTTGCAGATGCATTCACTATGTTAATTGTATGCCATTCAGTTACTCAGCTCATACTATGTGCCTTTTATCGTCTCCCACCATGCACACCCTCAGCACTTTGATTTGAGCTTAAAACTCTGTACCTAAGTAGAAAACTTTTTGGCCACAAAATAAAGGTCATAAGACATGCAATACTAGAAGACATCTTGGATTACCTTTTTTCTACACACAAAGGCACTCTTGTTATAAGACTAGCTAGAGGATCAAGGCTAGGAGTGTGATTATAAACTCTCAGATTGTCAGACATTTAAATGTTCGATGATATGTTCTTCCCTATATCAGTGTCGATCATTTGAACGTTCGATAATCTGAAGGTAACCTATATATATATATATATATATATATATATATATATATATATATATATATATATATATATATATATATATATATCCACTTTTAAATCCCAAAATACCAGAAATCTCGAGTTTGAAAATAATGAATCCAAAACATCAAGATTTCAGTATCTTGACATTTAAAATAAAGAAAAAAAGACAGACAGCTAAAATAAAGTGTTTGCAGGGGGCAGAGCCCCCCTGCACCCCCCACACTCCCCTTACTTAAATATACCAACTCCGAGATCGAGCTACAGTGAAGAGAATGGTAATGCTTCCATTGCACTTGCCATTCTCTTCATTGTGGGGGCACTGTCCAGACCATAACATAGCAGGCCATGTGCATGTGGCCCTGGCCAGTTCCAAGAGGGACCCAACATGAGTGGACATATGTCATCATCAGGGGAGAGTACCATATCGTGGCTTGTACCTGGTAGTGTCAGTGGAACTCCTGGCAGGCACAGTTCTGGTGTCTGTGGCCGGAGATGGTGAACTGCACACCCTGCCAGGTATGGTCTGCAGCTGTCCAACAAACCCCTGTATAGGGCAGCCACATGGCAGAACTGTGTGCATGCATACACACACACATCACCAACACAGCTAGGGCAACCCCATACCTACACACACCACATCTGCACAGCCCAATTAATAATGAAACCCACTAACACACACACACAATGTCAAATGAATGGCTCAGCCTAGGTCTCTTGCAAACCCACAACACACCCTGTGTATATGATGATACCTGTGCCACATCCCTGTCATCCTTAACATCGATACAGGGACAGGCTAATATGGTTCTAATGCACAGGGTGACTGTACTATGGTGTACCAATGTAATTCTATGCAACATGTTTTCAGCACTAAAGTTTAATGCTTGGATGTCAGGATGTGTAGCTGTCATGCCATGATGCATTATAGCTGCTATTAATACTGAGTGATTGTGGTCTCTGTAATGTATTCCATTTTTGTTGTAGGTGTCTATGTGAAAGCAGAATGTTGGTCTGCTGTTGTTTCCTACAAGGGGTATGGCACTGTGGTGACACCTTGACTGTGCCATATCCTGGGTACAGCTGAACACAAATCACAGGTCTGTATAATAGTTACTGCATGTGCCATATGCCTGATAGGTCTGAGGGGTGTATACAGGTGAGTGCATGGTGGCTGATGTCAGCAGCCTTCTACAGTGGACAATGGTAAGTGTACTGGGTGGTACACACCACATTTGTGTATAACACACACACAGATGCTTTGGTGTTGATGCAATACACAGAGAATACTGTATACATGGATGTATGTACTTTTGCAAGGAACCCATTTTAGCGTATGTAATTTCACCAAGACAGAATAGGCACAACATTACATTGGGAAATAATCAGTCTGCTAGTTTAATGTCATTGACGATGGTACTGGCAGGGTATATGTCCCCTTCCCCAATGTACTGCAATCCTTCTTTGGAGAGTGTGGGGTGGTGTAGAACCGCAGATAGTGTGATTGACAACTACTTAACCTGTTAACATAAACTGTACAGTATTACAGCTGACTAAGCAGGGGATAATCTCAACAATAAATGCAACAATGGTGGCTGTGTCCACAAGATCCACACCCAGCTATATATACCAACCCCAGTATTGCTCTACAGATATACAGTGGGGAAGAGGGCATCTACTACTAGTTTTGATGGAATGAATTTCCACAAGATGATAACTATGAAATGTTAGCATTTGCCAGTCAGTTCTCAGATAGATGTCCTCCTAGGCCATGTATTTTCTGCAAACTGAAGTAGATCCCTTCACATACACTCTTACTTGGCAACACTGGGACTAAACCCCCTACCTAGGTACTTATTGCTACTAATGTGTGTGGCCTTAATTGCACACACCACACAACTTTTAGGATGAGGTGTGTTCCAGGTTACATGTTAAGTGAAGAACATTGCCAGGCATTGTACAGTATGGTAATGGGGGATGTACTGGTTGTTTATGAACAATACATAGTGTGACATACTGTCATATATACATTGACAAACACATAGTCATACACACATCTGAGACACATGGGTTTATCAGTGCTAACTACCTTGTCAGTGTGTCCATTCTGTTACAGATAAGTTGCACACAGCACATGCATCATTGGGCTGGATAGTGTAATCAGTTACCTGTATGGTTGATGGTGACAGTGGTCCCCATACAGTGGACCTTGGGACATGTACTGGTGGTACCATGGTATAAAGACAGTATACCCAGCACTCACACCCCAAATTGGATATTGTACTCACTGAAACCCATGATAGTACTCTGACATACCCACCATCACACATTGACCAGGACTGAAATACAACCCCTTGTCTATCACAAGAGTGCTACTACAGGGATATGCATCTATTGCATATGCCACAGGGAGAATAGGGTGATGCTTTGTCATGGCTCGCCTATGGTCACTAGCATCACTATCCCTTATACTGTGTGGCAAGGTATATTGTATTAGAAGAATGCTGTATCCTACAAATATACACACTTGCACACATACACACATCTGCCAGGACTCAGAGGGTAACCCATGCCCATCTACCCATTTGTACAACAATGTTATGTTGGTACTGCAAGCTCCAGGTAGCCCATATGGTGAAGAATGTAACAAGGTACATGTAATGCCCATTACAGCAGCAGCCATATCTAATTGGCAATGGGAGGTGCGGTGGGTGTGAAGGGCCTCAGGGTATTCTCAACTACAGGTCTACAAACACACAGAGACTGATATTCTCAGTAATGCACACTTACACATTTATCAGTACTGGGGTCCATCGGTGCAGGTGTTCATAGCTGTGCACCAGGCTATTGCCCACGGAGAGATGGGAAGTATAAGGGATGTGTGTACAGTGGTATCATGCCACCTGCCATGTGCCAGCAGGCCATCTATCAACAGATACCACAGGGGTGATCCTCAGGGTGAGAGTTACATGCATCAGCCAATCATCTGGTTGCCTCTTGCAGAGGGCCAGTAAAGTGCTCCAGTTGACATGTATGCAACAAGTATTACATAACATGGTAAGTGTCTGTCTTGGAGACCTGTACCCAAGCATGTTCCATTGACTGTGGTAGTGTAGTTGAGGTATCCATGGCATGTGGTGTGTACAGGGTGTGTATTTCTAGCTGTGGCATTCATAACAGAGCTGGACAGACATATCAGTGTCAGTCAAGCATAGATTAAGTAGCCAAGATGGATATCTGACATCTGCACATATGTACAGAGGACATACAGACATCAGCTAGTCAACTAGCTATGCATTAGGAATAATGTTTTGACAGATTGACATCTGACACTGATAGCTATGCCATTACTACATGATGGGAGCCCTCACTGACATGTGCTATACACACAGTAGTCTACAGTTATTTTCCATATGCCAAATCACACACCAGGAACACAACAGTGAGGACTCAGAGTCCATCTTTGCATGCAGGGGTGTTTGGTTCCAGTACTACATTCTGCAATCTACTCCTACATGGGAAAGCACTGTCAACAGTAGTAATGTAATGATACACTACATGCCAGTGTGACTGCATATAACCTGGGATACTACCCATGTATGTAACACATCCAAACAGAAAAGAGTCTTGTAAAAGTCAAATATACTCATGGTGTCCCAGACAGTAGACTCACACCCCTTGCTACTGTAATGACAGCACATAGATGCATGTTATGTACAAGGCATTAAATACACTTATTAAAGATGTCATTACCCTGCTGTTTTATCTGACCAGAATGTGAGCACTGGTTACTAGGGTTGAGCCATGTTTAGCAGGTTTCAGCGTTGCTGTGATATAAATGCTAAGCAGATTTGCGTACTGGTAAGTGAAGCCTATACAGTGTAATTGCCTGTACGTTTAACCGTACATTCGCAGTGCTTACCATTGTGCAAACACACCCAAACCCACTAAAGCTGCTCAAAATTGCCTTAACCCGTCTGTATCCAACAGCCCTTGCTCTGCCCTGCAACAAAATAAGCAGCCCTTGCAGGCCTTGAACCCAGGACCCTATACACTATAGTCAGAAAAACTAACCACTAAGCCATCACAGCTGTGAAAACAGGCAATGTTTTTCTAATATAGCTGTCATTTCACATACCGAATAGTATTGAACAACTGCTATGACTTCTACAATAGCGCAGTACTTGTTAGTGATTTTACTGTTGAATCACATATGTTATATCTAAATATACACATAACAGATAAATACTGTCTGATACATCTGGGAAAGTATAAACAACAGTAATGTTTACACATAACAAGGATATGGATATATATATATATATATATATATATATATATATATATATATATATACACACACACACACACATATGGAGATATATGTGTACATGTACATATACATATATATATTCATGTATATGTATTTATATACATCTGCATATTGCGTTATATATATGATCATATATAGATCTACCTGTATATATATATATATATATATATATATATATATATATATATATATATATATATATATATATATATATATATATATATATATATATATATTTATATATATGTATATGTATAGACATACATATTTGTGTATATGTATATAAATATGTGTATGTATATCCATGTATATCTATATATCCATATATGTATGTATATATGTATATGTGTATATATATCTATATATATATATATATATATATATATATATATATATATATATATATATATATATATATTTATGTTTAACATATATCCAGAACATGGAGTGGAGTCATACCTCAGCACCAATAGTCACAACCTCTTAGTGCAAGGGGATGACATGTAAGTATTGCAGGTATAATTGTAGACTGTTGCTGCTGTAACAGGGGTTGTTTAAATAGAAATTTTGTGTGTGGGAAGTCACATCTGATATTGACATGTAAGCCATCAGTTACTGACAGGCATCCTAAGATCATCATAATACAGTTCCCCAGATATCACAGTAATGGTCCAGTGGAATACAGCAGAGATATGACCAATAAATGTGGACAGTCTGACACACTCTGGTCAGTCCAGAGGTATAAACAGAACCCCTTAGTGCAAGACATGTGGACCAAGCCTGACAATGTGGATGTTAACAGCCATGTAAATGGGTATATCACATAAATACTGGAATACATATGCTCATACAGTTTATGCATTCACACATTCCTGTCTGTCTTGACACATAATAACCAGAGGAGCAGGGGTCACAAGCCCACATACTATCCACTAGTTAGTGACATACACTCTGTACAGCATCCCTCTGCTTTGTCAGAAATACACAACAGTTATGGTGGCCTGGCAGCAGTACATCTGACAAATATCTGGATATAACATCACATTGGATAAGTACACTGAGCTGCTAGGCATGTCACAAAGCACTGTGCAAACCACAGGCAGACTGCCACAACACTGGCCTACATTTCTTATGGGGGAATACACATGTACCTGCAAATATAGCAGGCTCTACAGGCATGTAACAGCACGGAGTAACAGACACCTGTGTGAAAGCCCATACCCACAACCAATCTGAACACAGCCACAGCCACATATGGTAAGCATGCTTAATATTACAGTATATGGACTATCTGATCAACACCATCCTCATATATGCCACTCACACACTAACCCTACATATACTGGGCCAATACACAGTGTATTCAGATGGCAGACTGTGGTAAGGGACATGTGTGGGTTTGGCCCTACAAACATGTAAGCCAATAGGGTACCATACACTGGAGCAGTATGCAACATCAGATAGAACAGGACCAAGAATAATGACATCTACCACAGTCTGTACACAGGCCAAGGTACATATTCGCATTACACACCCTGTCGACAATCACCATAAGTATACAGACCTCACTACTGTACACACTACAACAGAATGTCCAGGCTTTGTCCTCAAATATAACCCCTACTATACATAACATGTCTAGCAGTCTGATATCTCACTGGCTTGTTATCAGGTATGATGTCAATAAATAATGGTGTACTGAACATATACACCTTTTACTGCATGACATATGTACAAAGGTTGATGGAGTTGTGGCTGGAGGCACAAACACAAGGCCAATATTGACATGTTGCTGTGATAACCTCATACATTTACTGGTCTAACAGGGTTTGTTGTGACATATGTCTTCTGAGGGATATGATGTCAGTAACTCTCATGGCTGTCACCATGTACTGACTGCAATCCTCAAATTATGCTACTGCATTTCTAAATATAGATCATCTGTGAGTAACACAACACATATAAGACTCCAAACACTGGCCAGTCTGCAGATAGCCCTACATGTGGGAGTTTCCTCAACCACATAACACTGTCATGACAGGAATTAAATCAACTAGACCAGCCATATCCACACAAACCCTGTTAAACCTACATTACTTCAAATGTAGAAGAGCAAGACTTATATTCTGTAGTGATATCTGGAACATCCCCCTCCTGTTTGTTGGCCTGTCTCCACAGTGTATGTTGCAAGAGCTATATCCCACTATCCTCTGTGATGCTGTTTGCCAAACACCAACATGAAGTCCTGCTCACAGTAAAGGAAAAGGGCCAACACCCACATAATGTTCCCAGTTATAGGAGTGTGCTCCCATGCAACTAGCTATGGGAATGTTACCACAGCTGTTACACATGCAATCAGCTAGTGGAGGACTGCAATTCATGCACAGGCCATCAGTTGATCATGAGCATCACTTACAAAACACAAGCTGCTGCCTAAGCAAAGCAGGTTTACTTCTCCACATCCACCAGAGAGAGAGTGAGAGAGACAGACAAAGACAAAATAACAAAGGAAGGGGGCAGGAGAGTAAAAGCTAAACATGTTTGTGTCACATACTTACCAGTACATGTTTTCAAACCCCTGCCTGACTATGTATTGCCATTACATTTCTATGCAGTTATTGCATGTGCCACAGAGCTTACATGTTGAAGAACTGTTCAAAGGTATATATGAAGGTGACATCAGCAACAGTGATAAAGAAGGGATACAGTAGTTGTAGTACATGTGCCTGTCCACAAAAGCAGGTGTTAAGGACGACACAGCCACACTCTCTCTGGGACTCACACTCACTATCACAGTTGGCAGGGTCAGGATTAGAATTACTAACTAATTAATTTGTTACACTACAGTATTACTCAGGTATCACATGTACCACAGAAGTTATCAGGCTGATGTATGGGTAAATGGTATGTCAAGGTGACTGACATTAGAAGGCATGCTTCAGTAGGGCAATGGGAGGTGTAGTGAGTGTGAATGGCTTCCAAATCATTAATCTCCACACACACACACACACACACACACACACACACACACACACAGATTTGCCAGTACTGACATGAATGGGTTCATTGCTTCACAGGTGTGTAGTGGTCGACTGTGCCAGAAGGCTGCAAAAGGCTACGCAAAGGGTATACCCTGGCATCAGGCCACATGACAATGGTCTGCAGCGTGGCTCAGGGGTGTAGTCCCTGGATTAGCCCACACAGGTGGGTATTATATTCACCATCCACTCATCTGGGTTACTATTGTGGGTGGCCAATGCTGTGCAATGCTTGACATGTATGTGTGCTGTATTCCATAACACGGATGGTGTCTGGGATGTGCACATGTCCCACATGCATGTTCTTTGACATGTGGAAGTGTACCTGGGGTGTCTGGGGCATGTTGTGTGGACAGATTGTTATCATCTGATGTGGCATTCCAGACCGCATGTGGTGAGAACTGGCAATGGAACTCAGGTTGGTCCTGCACCTACATTGGCAGCATGATACAGGTATTCACTGGTGTTAGTAGCATCTGTCCATATAGGGCATGTGTATAAGGCATGGTGTTTACTTTGTGGGTTACATTTGTTGACTCTACAGCTGTTGGAGGCATCCAGTAGTGAACATAGTAAAGGACCACTGTATGCAATGATTTGCCTATTGCAGGGATGGAACAGAGTGCCATGTCCTCTGTAATCCACTGCAATCACACCATGGTCACTATCTGTGGGCAATATGCAGGGAACTAAAAACGTAGTGGTTGTTGCCTAGCCAAGTGTGTTTGTGTATGAGACATGGGTGGAGAGTGTTTTCTGGGTAGTAAAAGGGTTGTCTATATTGTTCCCTAATCCATAATATCACATTTAGGGGTATGGATTGTCTACACCAACCTCTCTGCTGTTTGACATCTGTTGTCCTTGTAAGGTGAACATTGTGACATATAATAGGTCCTGCATATAAAACCAGTCCCACAATGAATCCTGTTATTACACAATCACAGCTATCTCCACCCAGGATGCTGATGACAAACATGCACACACTCACAGAGTCTCACATATATCATGTCTGGAATTAGAACTCCTACCTAACTTGTACATCACACTATAGCATTAGGCAATTATAGCATACCCCACAGAGCTTGCAGGGCTATTTCTTCACCAAAGGTGTATTTCAAGGTGAATGACATCAGCAGGCTTGCCAAAGTAGAGCAATGGAAATTGTAGTGACTGTGAATGGCCTCAAAAGTGTCGATCCTTACACAGACAAACACACACAGAGTTTCACAGTTGCCATGTCTGGGATTAGAACACCTACCTAACTAGTACATCAGACTTCAGCAATAAGCACCATGGAACTTACAGGGCTACTCCTTCCCCAAAGGTGAATTTCAAAGTGAATGTAATCAGCAAGCTTTCCAAAGTAGGGCAATGGAAAGTGTAGTGACTGTGGATGGCCTCAAAAGCATTGATCCTTACACAGGCAAAAAATCACACACACCCACACAGTTGCCATGTCTGGGACTAGAACTGCTACCTAACTAGTATGTTACACTACAGCATTATGCAGTTATAGCATGCACCACAGAGCTACTTTTTCCCCAAATGTGTATTTCAAAGTGAATAGAATCAACAGGTACCACCAAGGATCAAATACCAGCCGTTTTCTTTGAAAACATAGCTTTAATGAAAATGAACAAAAACCACACCACATACACTCCAGGCATTAATGTCTCCTATCTACTATGTTTTCATTTGCAAATTACTTCATCAGATGCTGACAGACCTGTAAACCATTCCTTTTATACTCCCTCTACTTGGTGAATTAAGTTAATTACCCAATAAAATAAGAATGTTAATTAGCAATTGATATAGAATGCAATAAATATAAAGTAACTATGTGCATATACAACCTTCTCTGAAGGAGAAGTACATATACACCATTAAAAAACATGTTACCTAAATACTTCTGTCTAAAGATTCATGTTTTATGATAAATCCTTCATAAATTAATATAAAATCATATAAAATCATTTACTTTAAAACTTTTAAGACTTATTTAAAAGAATTGCATTGTAAATTATAGAAAATGGTCTTAAAGCTCTCTCTAGTGTCCATTCTATTAATAACACTATTAACAATGAACATAAAATTGCATTGCGAATTGGCATCAACATCTGCATACAAATAAATATAATCATACTAAAATTATGTTTAAAACTATTTCCATCATAAAATTTCTAAACTGTTTTTGTATGAATACACATATAAGTACATAATATAAAAGTTATTATAAAAGTTAAAAAATGATGTACATATTGCAAAAATCAAACCAAACATTTTCTTCGGTTTCAAACCATTATTTCAATTTTGCCACCCTTAATTTAAGCACAGGAGTAATTGAAATGTGTTCATTCAGTCCAGGAAATTTGTTTGCTTGGAGGGTGATCTGCCACCATAACTCTTTATATTCTATGGTTTCTTCCCATAGACCCCCCTTCCATCCATTTTTACTTGCTCAATGACAAAAAACTTGTAATAAGCTTCACTGTATTTTTTTATGCTTGAATAGGGTGTTAGTGTCTTTGTGAATCTAGATTTCATACATATGTTTGTATATTCTTCTTTGAAGTAAACGCTCCATCTTGCCAAAATAAAATGCTTGACAAACCTGACAGATACCTAAATAGACCAAGCCACTGAAATCACAGTTACTATAGTCCTTACTCATAACAGTTATGCTTCTACTTTCCAATAATATACTTTCCTTATTTATTATGTGGCTACATTGGGAGCAGTGGTCACACTTAAAAGTTCCTTTCCTTTTCTTTTTTACACTATTCTGCCTCATTTCTTTCTCAAATAAACTTTTCAAATTCAACGAATTTCTAAAAACACTTTTAATTCTCTCTTAGGTATCTTTTCAGGATCTGTAAGTGTGACAAATCTATTCCACTCAGTGTTTAGTATAGACCTGACCAAGCTGGAGCTTCCATTATGCTGTATTACTAGGGCATTTTCATATGTATCCTGCTTAACCTGGCTCCCATTATCTTGGTTGTCAAGGCTAATAACCAAAGTAGGCCTAAATTTGTCCTGCCTTCTTTCACATACCTCTTTTTCTACCTGGTCTAGCAACCAAGTTGTATATTCCCTAGCTGTAAAGAACTGCCTTAGTAAACCCGTTTCTTTGAAAAACTCCTCATTATTCGAAGTCATCCTGCTTGACCTTATGTACTGCCCTTTGACAATATTTTTCTTATAATGAGTGGGGTGTGATCTATTATAGTGCAAATATGAGTTTGAATATGTACTCTTTCTGAATACCTTGAAATTGAATTCATTATTCTCTTTATATATCTCAATGTCCAGGTATGGTAGTTTCTCTTGACCAATACCATATGTAAATTCTAAAAACTCAGTGGTATTGTTTAAAAATGCAGTAAAATCATTAATAATTTCCACAGGCCCCAGTCCATGAAATACATATGTCATCTAAAAATCTTTTATATAAAATCTAGTTATCACTATATATGGAATTTAGTACTACTTTCTCTTCCCACTTTGCTAATACTAGGTTTGCGTATGTGGGGGAACATGCTGCCCCCATTGCCACACTTTTTGTCTGGTGAAACAATTCTCCTTTAAAATAGATAAAATTGTACTTCAAAACTAGGTCAATTAATTCTATAACAACAGTGCTGTTTAACAACGTCATGTTTAAGTGAGCCATCCTCAAATATAATTTCTTCTAAAAATAGGAGGCCTTCTTGATGGGGAATGCATGAAAACAGATCAACATCTATTGTAAGAAAGGAAATATTTTCACAAAACAATTCCTTTGTTAGGTATCTTAAAAGATCCCAAGATTTTTGTTAAGCCTGAAGGTTAGTGAGTATATCAGCTCCCTAAAGAAATGTGGGGAAGAGGTAACTAGTGACAAGTGCAGTTTTAGTTGTGTCAGTGAGAAAGTTTTTGGCTCTGTGAAGCAGCCCTAGTTTTTGATGATTTTTTTCTTATACAATTTTGTATATGCCAGTGGAATGTAAGATTATCATCCATTATAACCCTTACTAATTTGCTATGAGAAATGACTTCAATGATTGTACTATCAAGAGAGGGGACATTACATTTTGTTTTTTCATGAGAGAGGGATTTGGGGCAAAAATAGTAGTTTGGTCTTTTTTGGGTTGAGCAAGAGTTGTGAGATATGAAGCCATATTTCAGTGACTGTTAAAGTTTGCTGAGTAAATTTTTGGAGGTGTACCATGTTGTCAGATGCTTAAATGAGAGAAGTATCATCTGTGTATTGTATAAGGATCGTCTGTTGTGTGGATGTCTAAAGAGTGTTGGTGAAAATTTTAAAGAGGAGGGGACCAAGGATAAAGCATTATGGTACACCGGTGGTGACTGGGAGGTAAGGAGAGAGTGTAGAGTGCCATATTACAGACTGATAACATATTGTACAGGTAGCTTTTGAACCACAGCAGTGTGGGCTGAGAGAGACTTAGTGAAGACATTTGAAGTAGACGTTTGCTGTGATAAACTATCAAAGGCTTTACAGAAGTTTGCCATTATCTCTACCTTTATTGACAGTATCTATATAGGTTAGAGGGGCAGTGCTAGTACTTTGGGAAGGATAGAAGCCGTGTTGTGTAGGGGATAACAGTTTTTTCTGCAGGAGATAGTTTAGCAATTGTTTTTGAATACATTTTGTAAAGTTATTAATGTCTGTTGAATTTCCTCCTTTGTGCAGAGGGATAATATGTGACTTTTTTCCAGAAAGAAGAAATGCGGGATTCCTGGTTTGAACTATTTGTAAGTAATGAGACTGGATAGGCAATGCTACTGTTTGCTATGGAAGGTCATCAGCTGAAGAAGAACATGGCTTAAGTTTGTTTAAGGGTAGTTTTAAATAAGATTTAGGCATAGATTTGAAGGTGAAAGTAGATGTGGTGATATGTGGCTGTTGGGCAGGGTTGGGATTACATGTTGAGAAATCCTTGGTCAGAGATGCTATAAAATAAGAGTTGAACTGTATTGCAGTTTTGACTGGTGAGTTCTGAGTTGGTTTGGGTTGAATTTATGGCCAGGATGTAAGATTTCTTTAATGGATTTCCAAAAATGTTTAGGGCTGTGTTTAGTATTATTCTGAATGTTATTATAGTATATGTTTCATCTTCATTTATTTGCTTTTTAGTATGATTGCAAAACATTCTGAAGTTTTCAAGATTTTGAGGTGTTTTATATTTTTTGCCATTCTTTCCATGCTTTTCCTCTATTCTGCATTAGCATTCTACTGTTTTTGGATAGCTAAATTGAATTGATTTTAGTCTCTTCCTTCTAGGAGGTACAGGGCTATTTAGGATATTTAGAAAAGTTGTATTGCATTCATTTATGGCATTGTCTAAGGGGATGATTTTTAGGAAGTTCCAGTTAATAGATGATAGTGTGGTAATGAACATTTCTGGGTTAAAATTGGAATGGTTGCATGTTATTTTATAAACATGTTGTCTAACTGGATGAGATGTCTGGTTGTATAGATTGGGAGATGATCACTGACAGAGTCTGACATTGTACCTGTGGTAGTGTATTTGCTAGGGTCTGGCACTAGGATCCAATCTAATAGGGAATTTGATGTCTTGCAATAATGTGTGAGGTTATTAATTAGTTGTGTGAAATCATATAAGTTTATGCTAGATGTAGGGGAGTTAGAGTTTATGTCCAACCAATTGACATTCACATCATCTAGTGGTATTTTTTTCTTGTGGAATTTGCCAGGGGATGTATAGGACAGTAATACTTAATTATTTATAATCGCTTATTTTCAAAAAAGCAATAAGAAGCTCTGCTGAACTGAAATTTGGTACTGGTTTGATGTAAGGGGAAATGTGGTGGCTGTTGGGAAATATTAAAGCAAGATCATCACCGTTTCTCTTTACACAGTCGTTGCAGATGATATTACAGCCAGGAGGTATAACCTCAGAATCGTTTATGCTGGGTTTGAGCCAAGTTTCAGTTACAATGAGTACATCAAGCTTATCTTGGGTAATCCTGGCATGTAGTTCAGCCGTTTCACTTCTTATGCTTCTAACATCTATTGAAGCAAAAAATAGATCACCAGGGGTGGGGATTGGCTGTTGCTGGGTTAGAAAAGTGTGTGGGAGAGAATTATCTCTGTGTTCATTGTTATAGGTGGGGCCAGGATTAGGGTGTATATCTTCTCTTGAAGCACCAGAGTATCAGAAAATAGGCTAAGAGTCATGACTTAGCATGAGCCTTGAATAGCAGCACTTTCTCTCAGCTCTGCCTTTTCATATTTTTATGACAGGAATTTTTAATTATAACTAACTAAAAACTTTTTTATATATATTTAGTTTCTTTTCATAGTCTATTTAGTTAGTATTAAAATATTTTTTAATTATCTTCAAATATTCCTGTCAAAATACAAGAGACACGTTTCTGGCATCTGACTTCAACATGAGCTTTACTAAAGCTTCTCACCAGGACTCAGCATTAAAAAAAGCGTTTCAAACTCTTTTAACTACTATACAGGATCTATCAACAAAATTTGACAGAATGGATATGAAAACTGACAATTTTAAAGAAACTATATTGCAACAAATGGAGACAATTCATCTAGACCTTAAACAACAGAAGAAACAAATCACTGGTATTGAAACATCTTTAAATGACATGGATAGTAGAATTCAACAAAATGAACATAACTTAGAATTTCTTCTAAAGCAGAATACCTTGCTTCTAACAAAGATAGATGATCTAGAAAATAGATCTAGAAGAATTAACATCAGGATCAAACAACTTGGAAGAAAATAATCTGGAGAAGTTTTTAACTTCATGGCTGCCTGAAATTTTACAGCTCCCTGAAGTGCTTTCTTTTGGCATAGAAAGAGCCCACAGGTCCTTGTCTTCCTCTAAAAATGCCAAAAGTAATTTGACTAAATCTGTCATAGTTAAATTTTTATCCACTTATGATAAAGAAATAGTTTTGAAGACAGCCTGGTCTAGATCACCCATTAAAGACAAGGACAACATTGTTCATTCTGATAATGACTCTTCTTCATCTGTCATATCAAAAAGGAAACCGTTCTTACCATTGCTCAAAGAACTTTAAAAAAATACAAATAAAGGCTCACCTGCTTTTCCCTGCAAGTCTGAAAATTTTCCTTCAAGATGGTCTGAAGATATTTGAAGAACTAGATGTAGCCATTAACTACATAAAATCTAATAAAATATTGGAAAAATAGATGAAATTGACTGGGCTAGTTCAAGTCTTAAAAGGATTGCTGAAAATGGTAACTGGAAAACAGTTGAACATAAGAAGAGACTTAAAAAATATTGTTTTTTACAATATGGACTTTATATTTTCCTTTTACATATTTTTTTTTCTTATGACCCAGAAGTCTTGGAAATTGAAAATGTTTCAGCAGGTGAGTGTTGTTCTAATCTCTATTAAATAGTGTTTTCAATTTGTGTTTACCTATTAACTCATTATATAGATTAATAGTTATTAGCATTTTATATATATTATTTCCCTTTTACTAATATTAGTTCTCTATATTTTAGATATTTTTAAGATATAATTTAACATAAATCTTATATAAATATGCTTTATCAACATTCTACCTTGTCAAGGTTAAAGCAAGGGAATAGTGGGGGGGAGAAAGGAAATATAATATATAATAATAATCATTAAGTTATAATTTATTCTCCCATAATTGCTTAAGCTTTTGAGTATATCAGCTTCATAGGTTCATTATTATTTTACTCATACTTGTCAAGTAGTCATTTTTTGTTCTAATTATATGCTTGGCATTCTTGTTGTTGTTTTATTTATTTAAATAACAATAGAGGGTTTATCTGAATAGTTTAAGTTTACTTTCATCGTAATCTTTTTATTATATAACCCTTTGTAGTTACAGGAAATGTGTGTTGGGTGGTTTCTTAAAGAATGAGTATTCCTTATGGTGTTTCTGATTGGTTTTGTGCTGCTATTTAGTGTGGTCGGCTGTATGCCCTTATGTGTGCGTCAGGGAATTGCTTGTTTTTTTTTTGTTTTATTATGCCCATGTGGTTTTTGTTATATGTTTGAGCTAGAAGGCTTTATTTGATGCTATTTTAATTGATGTTGCAACTGTTTTGCTGGCTTCTATTCATTGGTGGCTTTGGCTATGTAGCAGACCCAAAGATTCAATGGAAATTACATTTTTTTTTCTTCTTCTCATTTTTTTCCTTCATTGTTACATAATGAGAGCTCTGGTTGTTCCTGGAGTGTCTCGAGCAGCTCTCAAGTGTCTGTAAGCCTTGATTTGCTGTGTAAATAGCTTACAGTTTCCTGCTGAATCTTCTGAAGCTGTTTATCCTATCCTCAACTTGGTGCTCTGACCGTATGCATCTCTGAACAGCTGCAAGAATTGCATGATGTCACTGATAACTCGGCGGACCTCTAAAAAGGAAGTACCTGAATTATAAAGAATTCTATGGACTTGTACAAGTAGTCTTTTACTGTGAATGTGTCTGTACACTATCAAGTATCTCAGTAGTGTACGCAGTGGCAAATGTTGATATGGACAATACTATTTTGTAATTCTACAAAAATAGATATGAAGGCAAGAAATTTAACAGGCAGAGTTCAGTCGTACAGCATCTATGTTTAGTATGTGGTCATTACAGCAATAATATTCTTTGGTGACTTCTTGTCTTTTGGACTTAAACTTGTAGATGCAGTGTTCTTGATAATAGTTTTACTATATACAAATAAGTGTAGTACAGCTAGTAGTTTAGATGTGAGAACATTGTTGTATCAAATTGCCCATTTAACTCTGCTTTGTAGAGTGACCCACCAAAAAAGTAACGATGAAACATTTTAGATAATTTTCATTTGAACTATAGGCCTTGAACTGTTATACAGATTTCACAATGTGACATATTGAGTGAGAAACTCAAAGCCATTCATGAGTTGAGTTAACATTTATATTAGAAATTTTAATAATACATAATTAACATATAGTAAGCTGTATTAGCTGGTCTATATTTAAACTTTATTCAATTTCCTGGTTTTGAGCTCTATTTTATTTGATAATGAAGCACACTAATGGGGAGGAAAGATAAAAGTTTCATGTCCCTATTTGTAAACTGTCTAGTTTAACTTAGCTAGATATTTTTTTATAAATATCATATATTAATGTAGTATTTCTATGATGTTTCTTCTTTAAGACTTGATTGTCTTGATTAGGTGTATTAATTGATTAATGTATATAAGTTGTGAGGTTATTTTATCAAGTTGTCTGATGAAGTTGCTTTTTTGTGATGAAAACGAGTGTTATTTTGAGATACTTGCGTTAACCAGTGTCAATAAACCTGTGTTTGGACTTTACTCGGATATTCATTGGCGTATTAACTCCTCCAAGTGTTGGTTTCAGTTCCTTGTTGTTTTTTACCAGCATTTGCTTCCGTTTTTTTTTTAATTGGTTTGTTCATGGAAGCTTCGGAGGAGATTACCAACGCCGATATCCCGGAATCTACTCTTCGTACTGAAGTAGGCGAAATACGTAAGTTGACTGGCCAGCTCAGTCAACTACTTGATATCTTGTTGCCTTTAGGACAAGGCATTCAACAGTTTCTTTCCAAGCATTGTCATGTTCCGAATACGGAAACTGTTAACATTTCTAATAACCCTGGCACTACCTCTGTGCATGTCTTGCCTTCTTCCAGCAGCAGAGGACGTTATCTAACTGCTACAGATTTTCACAACACACCGCAAATTTTACAGGCTGGCAATGAAGGTCGTTGGCGTTCCAACGATGAACCAGGGAGTAGTATTACACCACCTACCACTTTCCAGGATTGGTATAAAGACATTCCTACCTTTGAACATCAAGGAAAACAATGTAAAAGGACTGACAAGAACATTACTTTTCGTGATTCCATGGCTGCGTTTGAGACTTCATTGTACAGGTACCGTAGTTTAAAATTAGATAACATGTACCTCAATGAATGTCTCAATAAGCGCTTAGTTCCTAAAGGCCTACGGGTCTTTAAGTATCCGAATAATGTTATAGCAGGTAGTGATTTCCATACTGACCTTGTGCATGCTTTTGATAAATGTGGCCTTGAAATTGTACAAGCCATTGTAAAGAAAAATGAGTTAGAGATTGCTATGCTAGATCAGGATATTGTCAAGTACAATACGGCTGTTACTACTGATCTTATGTTTCAAATTGAAACTGAAAGTAAAAGATACTACCAGATTAGGAAACGTGGACAATAAATGTGAAGAAATTTTGCAAAGAAAATACAAAAAATTGCACAGAGACATTAGGGAATATGAGGAAGGATGTCAATACCCCATTCCATTTTCTAATAATGGGAGAACATACAAAAAACACAAACAAGTGTATAGTACAGATGTTACATTTCATGATAATGAACATGATATACCCCAGGCACAGGGACCAGATCCACTTCCCAGGAGATCTGAAAGAATAAGGAATCAGTGTAAAACACATTCTGAGCAATCTTTTTCCCCCCAGTGCCATCCCTACAGGGATGTCCCGAGGAACAACAGGAACCAGTTTCAAACACAGGTTCAGTTTTGGGAATAGATAGCACTGAGGCTGACATTGTTACTGATCTCACTGGTTTTACTGATCCCATATGCCAAAAGGAAGGTTACACTATTTATAATTATAGTTCTTTGCACATCACTGATATTTACTTTGAACTTTTTACAAAGGGTTTTAAATATGTTCCGAATAGGAGCAGCAATGTTACCCAAGTAATCATGGACCTCAAACTTTTTATGAGGAAATTGAACCTTGAGCATTTATTGGGAAACCAAGAATTTTCCATTCATGATGAACTTCATAGGAGTAGCATTTTTAACCCCCCTTTGCACCCTCAACTCAAAAATTTGGAGAACAGGATAGAACAAAAAGTTAGGTACCATTGTAGACATGCTAGATATGTTCCTAATTTAACTATTCCTGAAAGCAAATTGTTGTACAATCTTAGACAAAATACCAACATTAGAGTTATGGAGCCGGACAAAGGGGGTGGAACGGTTATTATGGACCAAGTCACCTATGAGGGTAAAATGAATACAATTTTAAACAATGAGTCTAGATACTGCCCTGTATCCCTCAATGAAATAAATATAGCTCACCAAAAGATTGACTTGGCCATAAAAGATCTTTTGGACCAAGAGGCTATTGATTACAGTACCTATACATTTTTGGATAACTCACAACCTAGGGTGCCTTCCATATTTGGAGTACCCAAGGTACAATAAGAACATACACGATCCACCACTGAGACCCATTGTGGTGGCTCAAGGGTCTAAAATTTCTCTGCTTTCAAAATTTATAGATTATAAATTCAAAAGTTTATGGCCTAAAGCCACTCATTTGCTCAAGGATTCTTGGGAATTTTTGAGACAGGTCACCCCTGAACTTTGGGCCCCTAGTCTAAAATTTCTGACCATAGACGTCGTGGACCTGTTCTCTGTGATACCACATGAAACAGGTCTATGATGGTTAGAAGAGGCCCTTACATCTAGTTCAAAGGCTAGTAATAATGATATCTTTGTCATCTTGGAGCTCATGGAATTGGTTTTACACCACAATTTCATTCACTTTTCAGGTGAATATTACAAACAAACATCAGGTGTGGCTATGGGGGCAAATTGTGCCCCCACATACGCGGATATCATTCTTTCTGTCTGGGAAAATAAATACATGCTTAACAGTCCCTTTAGGAAATACTGGGTAGCCTATTTTAGGTTTTTAGACGATATTTGTATATTTTGGACTGGACCAGATGTCCTTATCAGGGACTTTATGGAATATCTAACAGCTACCACTAATTTTCTCACATTTACATACCATGTTCAGGTCGATAGAGTTGAATATTTGGATGTCTTGCTTAGTATTGATTGTGATGACAAATTTAGATCTGCTGTATACAGAAAACCTACGTTTTCTAACAGTTATATACACTATGACAGCTCACATCCCATGCATCAAAAGAGAGGCATTGTCAAAGGTCAATTTGTCAGGCTTTCCAGGATGACGTCCAACGACCAGGATTTCCTGCTAGAGTGTGATAAATTATTTCAATTGTTTCAAGACAGGGGTTATCCAAAAGAATTTATAGGCAACATATGTGAACAAGTCAAAGAAGGAAGAAAGGACAGGTTCCGACCAATTTTGGGGGTGGGCATGACCTACAACAATTCCAGCAAGGAGAACAACCAGCTAGATTTCAAAAAGGCCTTCATTACACAATATAGTGCTAATTCTAGTAGCATTAGGGATATCATTTCCAAGGAATGGGGAACTTTTACTGAAGTCACTGATTTGTGTAATTTGCATGGTAAGGACATGAAGACGGTTTTTCGAAAAGGGAGAAGTATAAAGAATATACTAGAAATGGGTCCCTTTCAACACCATTCAACCCACCCACGTAAAGGTACTTTTAAATGTGGGTCATGTGCACAATGTTCATACATTGTGCATGCTGAACAGATATTTCTTTCTGCCAAAAACAGGACTATTAAGGCCACAGCATATTATAATTGCAACAGCCAAGGGGTGGTGTATTTGGCTATGTGTACCATCTGCCCTGCATATTACGTGGGAAAGACCGAGCGTACTTTAAAACGCAGAATTTATGAACACATGCACGACATACAAAAAGAAAACAATACTAATGCCTTGTTCAAACATATATCTGCATGTTCCAAAACAAAATATCAATTTTTTGTGCTGGAAAGTATCAACAAGAATCCAAGGGGTGGACCGTGGCAGGCAATATTAGAGCAGAGAGAGACCTTTTGGCAAATTTCCTTGGAAGCCAACAAAGAGCCTGGCTTAAATGATTATATATCCATTAAGCCTACATTAAAATTTAAAGCGATTATAATATAGTCCATGACATATCAACACTAAGATACACAAATAAATATATTTTAAGAAAATTTGTCCACATCATTTATTTAATTATATTATATTTAATACACCAGTATGTTTCAATTTTAAAATTTTTTAAAAATCTTTTAATGTTTTCAATATATATTTTTTATATATTTTTTATAAATATCATATATTAATGTAGTATTTCTATGATGTTTCTTCTTTAAGACTTGATTGTCTTGATTAGGTGTATTAATTGATTAATGTATATAAGTTGTGAGGTTATTTTATCAAGTTGTCTGATGAAGTTGCTTTTTTGTGATGAAAACGAGTGTTATTGTGAGATACTTGCGTTAACCAGTGTCAATAAACCTGTGTTTGGACTTTACTCGGATATTCATTGGCGTATTAACTCCTCCAAGTGTTGGTTTCAGTTCCTTAGCTAGACATAGCTTTTACCTTTCTTATGTGTGTGTGTGTGTGTGTGTGTGTGTGTGTGTGTGTGTGTGTGTGTGTGTGTGTGTGTGTATACTTTTCATAAAATAAAAATGTATAGGCTTCTATACTTTTACTGACTTTCAATGAGGAATGAGTCCAGGAAATAATGACTTCATCTGCTTCAGGAAAATGCCTCCTAACAGTAATGGTCTCTTTTTAGTAACTCTCCAATTTGATAAGAAAAGTATTTAAAATTGGTTCATGTGTTTGGAACTTTGATCAGATTTTTAGTGTTGGGAGGTTGTTTATTTTGGGCACTCCCTGAGATGATCATAAAATACTGGTTCCAAAACAGAAGCTAGCCCTTGTAGAAAGTTGATAACAGTAACAATTTATGTTATGTGTTTGTACATACATAAAATAACTACTATATTTGTTTCACACATAAGAATCCCATTCAGTATTATAAGGTTTAATATTCTTAGTTAGGGTACATGTTTTTTACAACTTGTTCATTTTGGTTTGTCAGCGGTGTGTGTGAATATATAAAATGTGCATGGTGTGGTTGAGATAATGTGCAGGTACCAAGTAAATTAATAAGCAAATAACTCCAACATTGGTTTAGTGGTTATAACATTTTTGAATAGGTGCTGTCCTCAATTTGTAACAAGATTTAATATAGAACTTCATTCTGCCTGACATTCAATAATATAGCTTCATAAAAGTTTAGTATTTAGTGGCTCTCAAATTTTTTAAATTAATTGCTTAAAGTTAGTGCCATGGAAATATTAGAAGAGAATATATTGATGCATTTAATTATATTAAAAGTATAGACATTTGATTAACCGAAGGAAAGATAATACCAAACATCATCCAAATTCTTGTGGTGTGTCCAGAGTTTTATTATTTACAGTTGTCTTATTTTTGTTTATCAACTATGTAAGGATAAGAAGTCACTAAATGTAACAAGACATATTGCAAATGTTACTCTCCACTTCTATATAAAACTGCCTTATTGCTTCTATTTATCTTTAAAAACATTTTTAAGTTAGATCTGTAAACTAATTTGTCTTTTTTGACTACTTGTGAGATGTGGACATTATTATGCTTTCTGGTATATAAACAAAATCTCACACTAGGTAAATTTAAATTTGGGGTAATCTAGTTCTCCTACATTCTCAGTAATGCTTTAATATATCTTTTTTTTGAATTGTATATCATATATTTTGGTTATATCTGAATAACTCAAAATATAAGAAGAAATATAGTTTCTTCTCCTATACAATCTATTTCAAATCAATATTGCTAATAACTATGATATTGTTTAACAGTCATGTGATACATTCATATATTGAGCTGACTACAAAAACTTCAGAACAAAGTAAAATTATAATACTAGATATTCTCTTAGCTTTATAGATCTAGACATAATTTATTTAATTGGTTATGATTTCACTAATTTCAATATTAATCTGGAAATTAGATTACAACTATAAAAACTTTAGATACAAACATGTTTCTAGTTGATGTTTTGATTTTTCATCTATAATAGCATATTTACAGACTCATATATTTATGTATAGCCTTTTTCTAGATATTGTAATAATTGCTTGACCTTTGATAATATTTAATTATAGGAAACTTTAAAATAACTCTATACAAATTATATTGTTCTCCTTTTTGATATAATTCTTATAGTTTAGTGGCTCTTTTTACAAAAAAAGTAAACTAGATAGAGTGTTGAAATATTTTGCTTTTTTCAAAACTGTAAGTAGTTATGAATAAATCTAACAATTAATTTTGGTAGTTTATCATACATGAAATAAAACTTCCTTTAATTAAACATCATATAAGTACTGCTCTTATGTAATTACAACACACATATTTGCTTTTTGCAGGAAGTCATTATCCACTTGGTTTATATTCTTTTAATCTTGACTTTAAATAATACTGGTTTTATTTGTAATACCTAAATATATCAATAATCATTTAGTAACTTCATAGCAACGTATTTAGTTTTGTAATTTATTATTAAGTCAATAAGTTTTAATAGTTAACCTAACACAAGTGTATGATAAGTTCTTTTTTTTTGTATAATATTAACATGCATATCAATAAGCCATGTTTCTAATGGTGAAATAGTTCATATTTCAGGCAGAGCATGATAGAAACTTGCTGCTAGTAGGAATGTTAATTTGAGTGATCAATGTCACTCAAATTAGGAGTTTTTAACTCCAGGTGGGTTTTAAAGGGTTTTATTGTTAGATATTTTTGTTATAATTTTCTGATAATTTTTCAGATGTTCACTAAAATGTGTATAAAGGAAAGTTATTTAAATATGTGTTATCTTATGCCATTTTCATGCATATTATACTCTATAATTTGCTGTATTCCCTTCCTTTTTCTATTATCATCTCACAAACTAATATTTAATAAAAGTCTTAATCAGAATGTATTTCAATCCAACACATTTACAAAATGACATCACTTCATTGTTTTTCTTTTAATATAAATGGACTAAATAATCCTAACAAGAGAAGGTTTTTGAATAAATATCTACAATTACATAATTCACAATTAATTTTTCTTCAAGAAATTCATATGATAGAAGATGACATTATCAAATTAGAGTCTAAATCTTTCTCAATTCTTGTTCTGAACATTCTCAAAAAAGAGGTGCAGCAATACTGTGGAATACCAAATTACCACAACCTAAATTAATAGACACATACAAAGATAATAAAGGTATGGTAGCTTCTGTTATCATAAAATTCAGTAATTTAATACTTACTTTAATAAATATGTACTGGATTCCTGGCTTTGGACAGACTTCAGCACAACAACATATTGATCATATTATTCAGTTTTCTAAGGGCGATATTATCTTAGCTGGCAATTTTAAATGCATTTTAGTAGTTCTGACTCTTCTTCTAAAGGTAGCAGAAAAGTTTCGAGCTCAGCTAGATTATTAAAAGAGTTTACTAGTTCTTATTTATTAAAGGATATTGATAATTATGCTGATCCAAAATCACTATTCTATACATTTTTTCACATAAACACAATACATATTCAAGAATAAAGTCTTTATCTCAAACAGTCTAACAGATTCTTTAAGTAATGTGAAAGTTATTACATGTCCCTTTTCAGATCACAACTCTATAATCTTTGATATATATATATATATATATATATATATATATATATATATATATATATATATATTCATACTAGTGTAAATGTTCAGATAAAATGAATTCCAGTATGTATTACTAAATTGAAGGATTTTAATACCTTCATATTAGGAGAAATTCATAGTTTTTTAGATTTTAATGTCAGCAACAATACATCTAAAAATTTAATTTGGGATGCAATGAAGGCATACCTATATGGCAGAATAATTGTTTAGTACAAGAAAAAAAGACTGTTATGGGATAAAGATTTTAAAAAGATACAAACAAAACTAGATGTCGTGAATCTTGAGTTATCAAAAAATCTACAAGACAAATCCAAATTGGATTAACTAAAAACCTTAAATAAGAAGTATCTTGAGATTCTTAACCATAAAACTATGATTAGTCTAGAGAAATATAAATTTATAAATTTTGAATTAATCCCAGATCTTTGAATATTTTATAAAATAAAATAAAAAGATTTAATAAGTTCAATCACATTAAAGAAATATATTCGGCTCAAAAGAAAAAAAACAGTATCTGATTTACATAATATACTAACTGAATTCAGAGAATTTTTCTTAATCTAAATCCCTCTTCTGCATTAAAAAACTCAAAGAACGAAATTCAAGCCTTTATTTAAAAAATTCTAAAAACAGATTAACAGATGAGGAAATTAAATTACTTGATAGGCAAATTACTTTAAAAGACATTCAAGAACAAATTAATACTCTTAAACAAAACAAAGCACTTGGTAATGACGGCATTATCCCAGAAATTTACAAACTCCTACCAGATAAAGCACTAAGCTTATTGCTTTCAGTCTTTAGTACTATGCAAAATAAAAATATTATCCCCCATCATGGAAATATACATTCATCTCTCCTATCCTAAAGCCTGAAAAAGACCCTACAAAATATAATTCATATAGACTTATAATTCATATAGACCTATTTCATTACTAAACATGGGCTATAAAATATTTATGTCTATATATATGCAAAGAGACTTAAGATTTTTCTTCCCAATTTGGTAGATGAAGACAAAACAGGTTTCATAGTAAACAGAACAACTTATGATAACATCAAAAAAATAATAACCTTAATTGAGTCAACTAAAAACCTGAAAAAATAACTTAACTATAATATGTTTAGATATAAATTGTGCTTTTGACACTGTTAAATAGGATTATTTATTTATTCTCTTACAGGAACTCAATTTTTCAAACAATTTTATAAATCTTATAACCCAGTTATATATAGGTTCTCAAGCTTATTTCAAAATTGGTTCTAATATTTCCCAGTTTATACCTATTACCAAACGAACTAAACAAGGTTGCCCTTTATCTCCTCTTTTATTTACTTTAATCATGGAGCCTTGGGTGAATTTGATTAGAGATAATAGTAATATTAAAGGTTTTGATATAAACCTTAATAAAACCTCAAAGATTCAAATGTTTGCAGATGACATTTTGATTACTTTAGGTGGTAAAAACTCAACAATTCAAGAATTATTTAATGATATAGATTATTTCCAAAAAAAAAAACTCAGGTCTTAAATTCAATCACAATAAAACACAAATCTTGTTATCTGTTCCAAAAAATATAATATTCAAAGTGAATTTGAAAAATATATACTACAATCCCAACAAATAAAATATTTAGGAAAAATTACTGCCAATAGCTTAAAAGAAATTAAAAAAATGAATTTCGATAAAAGTTTAACAGAAATAGATAAGTTAATACATAAATGGTCTAAAATAAAATTTTCAATAGAGGAGAAATTATCAATCATAAAAATGATACTTTTACCAAAAATCCTATACATAGTTCAATCTATCTCTATTCTCCCACCTTATACAATAATTATAAAGTTTAATATTATGATTAAAAAAATTCTATGGTACCCAATTAAGCCCAGAATCTCTAACATATCATATGTATAACTGGGACAATGGCGGTATTGCATTACCAAATTTAGAAATTTACTCAATCTCCTCAGTTATTAAAACAGTTTTGTATTTTATATATAGTAAATATTCAGCCAAATGGAAAGACTATCCTATCTTCATCACAAAATGTAAATAATAATAATATTTCCTTTAAGCTAAGATTTAATAAATAACACATCCATATGGAAACTAAAGGAATATTTTTCTTTATGCCCTACCCACAATTTTATATCAAATTATATTAATATAATTTTGAAATCCTTTAAAATTAATGTAAATACTTGAGCAAATCATTTGATTTATTGGCATCAATTGGTAAAAAACAATGAATTGCTGTCCATTAATATTTTATTGGAAGAGAATAACCTTGATTCATCATTATGGCTTGACTTACAAGAAGCTAGAAATTATAGGTTCATAGGTTCATAGGTAGGTACTAGGCTATTGGCCCTAGGGCCTATATAAGCCTAGCCAAAAAGGTACCCTGGCTTTCACCACCCAAGAAAATTATTTTCCTGTGCCCCTGTCGAGCAGATCCACAGAAGTGTTCCCGGGGGAATTTTCTATTTTCCATCCAATCATCAAGATTTTTCTTGAAGAGTGCTAATTAGGAGCTTTGTTTGATATAGACAGGTAGTTTGTTCGAGAGCATGGGAAGTCTTTGGGATGGAATCTAGCCCTCCAGCATGTTCTGTTTATTGTGGTGACAAGGTTTAGGTTCCTAGACTGTGTAGCCTGGAGGGATTGGGATTTCTTTAAGTGGAGCATGTCCAACAGCTCTGGGTTTTACATAGCTTTGTTTGTTAGGCAGAGATCGCCTCTGAGTAGGCGATATGTGATGGAGTAAAGCTGGAGATTTTTGAGACGGTCTGCATAGGGCATCTGTTTGAGGCCGGTAATCCTCTTTGTGAGGTATTTCTGCAGCCTTTCCAGTTGTTGTAGATGTCTTGTGAGGTACATACTCTATAATGGGTCTAATGAGAGATGAGTAGAGGGGAACAATGACCTCTTTTTTCCTGGATCCTGGTTAAGAAACCTTTTGTGATGAGGTATGCTACATAGAAGGATTTCTTGACTACTGTGGCGATGTGATTATCAAAGGAGAGACTACTGTCTACCTGTGTCTCAAGGTCTCTTATCACACTTTCAATGTTAAGTAGACTACCACCTATGTGGTAGCTCATGGGTACAAAGTTTTTACCAAAGGGGATGGCAATGCACTTTTTGGGATTGAGCTTGAAGCCATGGCTTTGACACCAGACATCTGTCTCAGTGAGGCCCTTTTGTAGGATGTCCACATCGTTGAAAGTTTTGATTATGGCTCCTAGTTTTATCAAAATAAACATGATTTGATGCCTTCTTCAGTTAAAAATGTAATTCCCAAACTCATTCAGTACCTGATTGTTTTTTCTCAACAGAGCAACTTAATTAAAATGAGTTTGCCATATATATATATATATATATATATATATATATATATATATATATATATATATAAAATGATTAAATCAGATTTAGATATATTTCCTGATAATTATTGGAAATATTTATCTGACAATAATCGTAACCCTTCAGATATAGATAAATTGAATTATCTTTAGTCAGCAGGTAAATCTTCTACATCACTTAAATGGAGAATGTTTACTTGGAGATTTTTAAATAGATTATTCATCACTCAATATAACATAAATAAGATGTTTAAAGAAGATATACTTTGTTGGAGATGTATGAAGGTACAAAATGCTGATTGAGCACATATTTTCTATGATTGTTCTCATATGAAAAAATTTGGGGAAGATAGCAATAATTTCTTACAAATAATATTTACTGATAACTTCCTACTTGCTAAGTCTTTAGTTTTATTTAATTCTCCAATCCCGTTCTGTGTTAAATCAAGTAAATATTTGATTATTTAGTCTGTTCTGTCCATAGCCAGGAAAGAAATCACCAGAAACTAAAAATCATCACAAATTCCCTCTTTTCAAAACTTTAAAGACCTTCTTTTGGAAGTATCCCAATTAGAATCAATGACAATCAAGTCTAGATCTCCTAGGAATATAGCAATATATAACCAATGGTTGTACATAATTGATTTATTAGAAAATCAATAATTTAAAGGTATTAATCAGCTCTTATACATTTGTTCTTACTTGTTTTATTGGTATATAGTACAGTGAACATCTTTGTACATAGTTCGTTGTCTTTTTTTTATCTTTTATATTAGTATTTTGTTTTTTTATTTAATTCATCATAAAATATGTTCAGTTCTATATTAATAATTGTATGTTTCAGAAATGGCTTTAATAAAACTTATTAAAAAAAAGAAAATAGGCTCAAGCTAAATGTAATATTTTCACTTTTGGTTGACAATTCCTTTCATCATACACTATGAAAGAGAAATGTAGTTAGGAACATAGGAACCTGGGTGATAAGTCTTTCTCTTTTTACATAATATGAAAATGGTTGCCAAGAAATCTTTTTACTTACCATGCCATTAGAAACCTAATTGCACTGAACCTCCAGTTTCTCTGAAAGTCCAATAGCTCCACCAATACTAGAACAAGTGGCTTAAATATTCATCAACAAATTAATAAAACATAGTGGGGGAAATGTTTAAAATCCAGCATTTTCCTAATCTCTGGAATAAACTTTTTCTATATGTTAAGCAGTGTGACTTATTATCTTCCTTTAACTGGATGCTATCTACAAACTTACACCAGGATTAACTGGAAAGGTGCAGCCTTGGGAGAGGGGGGGGTACTGGCCAGACATAAATGGTCATAAGACAAAAGAACCTTGGAATATCTATAAAATTATGTATGTAATCATTGGACAGTGAGGATATAGAATGATTCGTAAAGGCATTACTCACTGTAATAGTCATGGCTTTGGAAACCCAGGAGACAAAAATATATATATATATTTCAGACAGAAATAAAGAGTTTTAAAATTTGTAATGCTAGTTGCAGTGCTTTCCACACCCTCACGCAGAATGCTTAGTTCAGTGCCTCCCCGTGATTTATGTAATAACCTCTGATAACTGCCAGGACTCTAAAGAAGGAACACAAGCATTGTCACAGCAGTCACACAATAAGAAGCCTTTCTCAGGATAAACAGCTGGTTTTGTACTGTGCTGCTCACTGAAGCTGAGATCAGTCAGTAATGTCATAATGAACTATAAGACTAATCCCACTTACACTAAGCAATAGATAATGAAACCAAGTATTATGAAATCTGTAAGGGAGAGCAGCAGGCAAGCAAAGGACCCATATGAAGGTTTTCTGACACTCTGGTGCTTCAGTATAACTCTGCTACAAACAATGAAAAAACATGGCTGTCCTTTTTGATAATATAGCACTTTAAAGTAAACATCTTAAAGGGCACAGTCAGAAACATTTTCCACCATTACTGAGGGACTTTATTGTCAGATAACTGTTCTTGTCAGATGCACATTATAGACTGTTATCAGATGTCCTACCACAACATAAAAAAAAGAAACTCTGGCTTTTCAAAGTATTAGAATTATTTTTCTTTTAGATCTCAGGCTACTAGCTCTGGTAAATATTTTTTGCTCATATGTATGTGAAAAACAGCAGGATATATGCATGTGCAATATGGAGTAGTTTACAAAAAATAATTTCTTGGGTTAATAAGTTTACACCTGCAATTGTAGTAGAAAAAGCATGACAATAAATTACTCAGGTTACTGCCATCTATGTTTGTAAAGTTGCTCAAGGTCCTTCAAAATTAAGGTGATTTTACAACCTACTAAAATCAGAATTTCCTTTACATTTAGGTGTGGGTTTAGTATGTAGTCAGTAGTATGCTAGGTGGTAATTTTAATACATCCCCTCCTGTAAATGGATAATTTCTTGGGCCAAAACAACCTATATAAATTCCCATATGTGAAAATCTCCTATAATGGCTGGGAGCTGTAGCTCTAGCTCCTGTGGTACAAGGTTTGATTCCCTCAGCCCTCATTTACCTACTATGTGAACCTAAACAAATCATTTAACCAGGCGTTGCTCCTGGATTGCCCTGACAAGGGAGTATGTTCAGCAGGCCTACCTGGTTAACAAATGGATATTATGTTGTTAAATCCAATCAAAAGAAAGACACAGTTCAGTTTATACATCAACATTTCACATTTATTTAGTATCTGATCAAAACATATGAAATTGTGAGCAGCATATTGTTAATAACATAAGAAATGAACATAACTCATTATTGTGACAAGGATGCCAATGCTTCAATACTGCCATACAATTGTATATGGCCTTTCAGTGATACAGTATACTAACAGCAGTATTCATTATTCTTTTAGGTTTCTACAAGTCTCCACATACTGAAAACAAACACAGGTTAAAGCATATAATCACTGAAAAGATCAACACAAGCCAAAACATGCTCACACACATGGCAGCACATGGATGCAACTCAAAACATATACACACACACATGCATACTAGCAACATAGTGGCACAACAGCCTTTGACTTTCTGTGTGGGCATGTGTGTGTGTGTGTGTGTGTGTGTGTGTGTGTGTGTGTGTGTGTGTGTGTGTGTGTGTGTGTCTGCATGGGTGCGTGTGTGTGTGTGTGTGGGGGGGGTCATCCTGCAATGGACTAGTGTTTTATTCTGAGTTATTCCTCTACCTTATGTTCACTGTTGGAAAATAAATAAAAACAGGCACATACTAACTGATGCAAATCTCTTATGTAGGGGCATTTCTAGCTGAGCAATCCCACTACACACAAGATTTATTCTAGTATTGTCACCATTGCTACTTTTGAAAGAACTCAGAATTCCATTACTCCTATCTGTGCTTTTTTACTGTGGGTTTTGAGTAATCCATCAAACGATGTTCCTTTGTAAAGCAAGACATACTTGTGCTATCAGCCATCAACAGGTGTATATATACATATCTTCCAGATATGTTGCTATTTCTACATAAAAGCAGTCAGCAGAAATTTTAACAAGTCATTAAGGGCAGATAAGTATGCCAACAGACAAACAGTTGGTGGACAGCCCCACTTCTGCATACCCGTTATACATGCTCACCTTATTTATTATTGGCATTTACTAAAAACATGACAAATAAAAGCTTCTATTCACCACCCAGATATAGAGCAAAGGTAAAGTGTTGTACATCACTCTTTCCAGTCTTTCTATTTTGTAAGGATATTGGTGTGACTGATTCAGTTCCAGTTTCAAACATGTCTGTGTGGTATCAGATTATACTAGTAACAGAATATGTAGTTAACAGAAAATGTTCAGATAAAGGTTAAATAAACATTTTGAAAACTGAAAACCTTTGGTATCAAAATGTTGCAAATGGTACCAGTCACAGGGCTCCAGCTTCAGTATCTAGTAGCTTCAGTAACTGCATACTTTTAAATTTTATTAGATTACAGTAAGCAGGATATTCAATAAATTTCATCTCATTTTGATTGTATGTGTAAAAATGAGAGCTCAACTGAATGTCATTTTAACATGACAAACAATTTAGTATTCTCAATAAAAAACAGTGAATACATTCAATGAGTATACAGCTAAAATATGTAAATGAGATGTAAATCAAAACAGAACATGAAGCTATGCAATTGTACAGCTCCCATGACGTGTGCTAGTCCACCAAAGGTAAAACCTATGCAGGTCAGCATGATAAGTTCTTAAGTTCAATTGAGATGCTAGTTACAAGTATAAAAATAGGGGAAAAGTCAAAAGAGAAAACAGGTGAGCTGGACTGAATGGGAGTTAGGTAAGGAAGCAGTTACCCTGAGTAAGATGTTAGGGTTGGGGGGAAGGTTAAGAAATATATGAGCTGGATTAAAACAGAAAGAGTATGATGTCAAAGTTAGCAATGTAAGAAGGACAGGTCCAGTAACTTTAGAAATAGTAATAAAGTCTAATATAATGCTTTGGGGAAGAGTTCCTGGTTGCTAATTTGTTACAGCTTTTCATTGTGCACAGAAGAAATACACAGGAGGGCCATAATGTGCAAGTTTTCTCATAGGATCTTGGGGACAAGTTGACAAAAAGGCATGCATTTACGTAATTTACATTGGGAATTCATCGTTCAGTGTTGCAGTATTATAGAATCATCTGACCAGACAAATATTTTAAATTGCCTGATATTATCCAGTTTTGTTTCTGTCCTTTTTGTTACAGCCTAATGTCATACACCTTGTAGCTTGCAAACATCATCAGTCGCTCCTGTGCGTTATGCCTACTATGAAGTGACGTGGTGACTGTGTCTCTGCAAACACTGGCGTGAGGTCAGGTGATGTAGTCTTATCAGGCCAGAAGAACTCAAAGTGCCTCAGAAGCTCAGTGAAAAAGATGAAAAGTTCCATTCGAGTGAGACCCTCCCCTATACATGACCTTGGACCTGCAGAAGAAAAACACCTATATCAGCGTGGCCAGAGGAGCTACAAATTAAAATAAAAAAGTGAATATAAAATGTATCAGGACAATGTAATTAACTGAGAGCATGGATATTTGTAGATATGTCACTAATGCAACAGTGTGATTTATTAGATGCATAATGAATGATTTCAAAATGGTGCTGAAGTTTTAATATATAGCTTCACTGATGCATTACATATATAATACAAAACATAAACATTTTAATGTCTTATAATCAGATCTAGTCTGAAGCATATGTTTTGTGAGCCCTACAAACATGATATAATTATTTAAATGTGCAAAAAGGTTGAGTAGCAGAGTGTCAACAGCCCATTTGCATTGGCGACTCATATCAACAAACATTAACATAAAACACAAACAACTAAACAGCAGACAACCATCTAACTATCTTGTATAGGTGATATCAGACTGCAGGAAATCCAAAGAATGTTAGAAGGAAATTCATTTGTCACTGTTTTAAAGTACACAATCCAAAACTTCAAATGTATCATCTGGTAATAAGTTAGGACTGAGCTGTAGATATACAGGATCTGAACTTTCAGAAACCAGAGAAATGTGATCACTAAATGGAGCATCACTAATGTAATTAATTACAATACATGTACAAACAAAGTGGGAATGAGGGTGTCGTCACAACAGTGACATGTGCCTGGTTTCAGTTTCAACAGTGTTAAAAGTAAACTTCTTTAAAAGACTGGGTTCAATTTTTTAACACACACACACACACACACACACACACACACACACACACACACACACACACTTTTGAACCAGTCATCTTTAGATGGGTCAGTTATGATGCAATAGCTGATAGTACTAGAATTAGAAAAGATATCACCAGAGAGCAGTGTGTGTTATAGTGGTATGCGTAACAGTTTTAAATTATACCTCATGTATTATGTATATGGAGATACATAATGTGGAGGATTATGATCTTGTCACCAATCATAAATGGCTTATTATGTGTTTGAGACATGGATGCCAACAAATTCGCAGTGAGAGGCAAATCGTGGCATCCATGCTGACAACACATAATGGGTTATGACTGAAGACATGATTATAATTCTTTGTAGTGCATGAACTACTAGTTACAGAAAAAAAGTGTTTTGCTGTCTGTCAGAAAAGAAATAACAATTTGTCTTGTGTTACAGAAATTCAGGGACACATTATTGGCACAGACAGTAGGCAAAAACAAATCTGTTTTTAATTCTGCCACTGTTGGCTGCTGTTCAGTACTGACAGGTTTAACTGCCTAGGGTGAAACCCAATCTTCACAAGTGAAGCAGAGGGTGCTTAACATTTGTTTAAGATCAGGTCTCACACTATAAAAACATTTAACTGGTTTGTCTTTTTCCAAATAATGGAGTGTAAAGACTGCACTCCATGCACTATAAAATATTTTATCATGTTTAATGATGTAGAAACAGTCCAAAGTTTCAGTTTCAGTAACGGTGTGCCAAAACCATAAACAGGAAGGACAGAAGGGAGAAGAATGTAAATAGTGATAAAAAGGAGGAACCTGTTAGAAATGTGTGAAATTATGACTCTAAGCAAAAAATGTCCTGCTGTTAGCCAGCAAGGTGGGGAAATGCCTCAGAAGAAACAGATGAAGGCAGAACCACAGTTGAAGCAGCCTTTGGTGCCCAAAACTGAGAATAACTTGAACTGCTAACTCTGGCAAAGCAGCTAACCAGTGAGTGGTGATAGCCAGCATCAGTCCCAGTAGAAATGGAGATAACCTATGGATATATATCAGTCCATGGGCAAAGTACAAGCAATGAAAATTCCTGAAAGACATTGGGGATCTGTATTAATTACAATTTACCTGCCCAATTACTTCGAAATCTTAGTGATAGCAGGGATGGAGAAGAAACTATACTTGCACATCAAAGTGAATTTGAAGTCTTGGAAATAGAAAGCATGCTTTCACTTGTATGAGTCTGATTTGTTTTAAAATACCTTTGTTAAATTATCACTTGTGATACAGGCAAACTTACATTTATATAAAAGAAATTAAACCATATTAACAAGTTTACATTTACAAACCAAGTAGGTTTCTGAATTTCTCCCAGAAATTAAAACATGATCATAGGGATGGATATCCTATGTGAAACAGGAATGGTGGTAGACATGGATGAAACCAACATTTCTCAGTTTGCTGCAAATGATAGAAAAAAGAAAATGCACAATATCTTTCCTGAGTCAACTGACATGGCAGGACTGAACTCCATTGCAGTAGGACTGGGCAGCACATGAGTATCTAGGAATCATTCCAACAAATTCCCAGGGAGTAGGCCACAGGTTAGAAGGGCTGTAGAGCATGTACATTTCCCTGACTGAGGTAGAAGGATGTCCACAACCTCATTGCAAGGAGTATCCAATCAAATCAGAACCAATAGAAGCTATATCAGAAATAAGGGATCACCAAGGAAGATAAGTCAAACGGAGATTTTCATGTGTGGCCATTGAGGAAGCCTGAAGGGTGATGGTGGTTTAATGCGGGCTATTCACATTTAAATGTGTATTTCCAAAATGTATGACCAAGTCACACCACTATTCTGTAAGAACTTTCTAGAACATAAGATTTTTACTGTTCTCAGTGAGGAAAACAGATACCAAAACTTGCATTTACACAGGAAAAAAATTTACAGGATAAATTTACATTTACAGCATGGGACAACCAGCTTCCTCATGGGTTTTTCAGTAGCCTAGTATTTTTTTCCCATAAAGTATTGTTTGATTCCCATTAATGTAGAAAAACATGATGCTACTATATTAGAGCATGCAGATGACATTGTCACTGCTTCCATAACAAAGAAGCACAGGAATCTTATAGTGACTGGTTGTGTGATGTCCTCACACTGGGCCAGTAATCAAGGAGCCTGAATTCACACCACTGACACTGGAGAGGGACATGCACTTGAAATACAAATGGATATACTCTGTACTTCCATATGCAGACATCTCTGCATCAAACACAGAACACAGGGCGCACACTCAGCCCGGGTTCTGGCTGTCACTATCTGCCTCTCCCCATGTCCCCAATAAGACTCACCACTGTCATGGTGAAACCAGTGCTTCATGTCCCTGGCTCAAATAGTTGACACACAATCTTTGAGATTTAATTTCACACACACACACACACACACACACACACACACACACACACACACACACACGCACGCACGCACGCACACACACACACACACACACACACACACACACACACACACAAACACACACACTTAGGAAAGGCTGGCACAGATTACTTGCTCTACCACCTTTGCCCAATCTATAAGGTAGATTCACTGTCACCAATCATTTACTATAAGGCTCTTACAAGGGTATCCAATTATGCTGAGTGAAGTTAATATTAATACAAATGGTAATTTTGACCAAAGAATAATACTTTCAGGAGTGGCCAGAGTTATCACCAAATAAATATGTGCAAATACTCTCAAAGCTTAAATATTTTCTAAAAAGGACCAGCCACAATGAAAACTTTAAATATATTTAATAATAAGTAAAATAACAAGAAAATGCTAAACATATATTTACAGTAAACCACAGAGTTCAAATAACAGGAAATATTGAAAATAACATTGATAGACAGACCCATATAAATAAAGAAAAATAATCTCTAAACTATATCCTGACTGAATCTAGAATTACTATTCCCTAACAACTTACTTGATAGAGCAAGGCACAATGAAATACCTGAGCAATCTTTCTAGTCAGGTTCCCCAAAACAGAATACTCAGTGCTCAGATATTATTCCCTGTAAAATCTAAATATCCAAGATGGCTTGCAGAATGACTTCACATGGTCACCTGACTCTAGGTTCTCACAGTATCTCCCTTCGAAGCTGAGACAGAAATTTAGCATAGACTGCTACAATGCGCATCTAAATGTTTATGGCAGTGCCTGAGGCTTCCCCTCTTTTTACTGAGGTAATGAAGAAAGGCTTCTTCCAGACCACCATCTCCTGTCATATTCAACACTGTGGTGTGCCATTTTAATGGTTTAACAGCTCATTTACATTTCCCTTATTTTTGTTAAAGTAAGCTAGCTGGTTAACCTCTGCTTCTCCAGTATCACCTATTAAAACATATACATTTAATTCAGTTACAATAATACATGTACATTTCTTTTCATTCCAGCAGGGTGCACTGTTGATATATTTTAACACAATCAAGCCTCACAAATATATTTTCAGCACAAGCATCTGTACAAATTAGTTTGATATGCAAATGACATATAATTATTTATAAAATTCCAGCTCAAGTCATATATCCATTGTCCTACTTCTCCTGGCATGTCTGGCAGTACCTCCTATCATCACACCTCTCCTCCCCTTTGAAGACTTAATCTATTTTTTTCAGTTTCTCTTGAGAAATGTGGCTTAATAGAAATAAGCCTATCTGGGAATTTATTATCCCAGTCCCTGTCTTGACAGCTCATCTGCATTGGCATTGCTGACCCCACTATGGTGTTGTAGCTACAAAGTGCGAAGACTTCTCATCTTCTCTGTCAATGATTTAAAACTGTATAGCTCATCAGATGAGGAACTGAAAGCACAGCTGCAGGTTGTCAAAACTTTTTCAGATTATATAAGAATGTCATTTAGTCTTGATAAGTGTGCAACAACAACCTTTAAAGCATGAAAACTGCAGCACCAGGAAAACAACAGTCTGGGACAAGAACGTGATATAAAAGAACTTGAGCAAGAGGGAGTGTATAAATATTTGGGAACTAATGAAGGATGAGCAATAAAACATGAACAAATGCAAATAAGACTTACCCAAGGATTCAGCAAGCTCTGCATGGTGTGCAGGAATAGTGCAAGAGCTGCTGCAGGCAATATGGCTGATGTGCGATCTAGGAACAAGCTCCCGGGACGTGCATGAGTGCTCCTGCACTATTCCTGCATGGACACAGCTCCTGTATGCTAATTACCCCGTTTTCTGGTGAAAACCATGAAAATGAGGTGAATTAATGATCCAGGAAGCATGGCTGGCGTCCGTGCAGGAAAAGTGTAACCTGCAGAAATGTATTCAGCTACTAACCAAATACATTTCTGCAAATTACAAAATAGAGGTATGACAGCTCGAAGGAAAGCATGTATTCAATGTAGTAAACATGCCAATGGCCAAATATATGGCCACTGGCATGGGAAATAGTTGTAAAATTATAAAAAATTATTTTTTTTTGGCAGATTTCGGATGTTTAAGAATAGAGCAGTGGTGTGCAAATAGGATCGGCCCGAAAATAAAAATAAAATGAGAAAAATCAATTTTAAGATGATTATGCATTTTGTCATTATAGTCAATGGCATGCATAAGACAACAAGACCATCGTATAGTGGTTGCTAAGGGGGAAGGCTGAGTGTCAGTTTTGTAACCATGCATTAGCAGTCAGTTCTATGCAAATGAGGGAAATGATACTGAATGACAGATTTTCCCTCAGTGTTAGATTGCACCCAACAGTGTAGGTGCAGCAAGACCATGGTGTAAGCTAAGAGCAAGATGGCTTCATAAGGGGGTGTGTCATGCTTGCTGTAAGCTGAATAGAGCTCTGTGGCCCATGTTTGCGCTTAGCTAAGCACAGCTAGGGAAGATGGTGTGTCTAAGGCTGTATTGTCATACTAAGAAATGCAGAGTGTGTTCATGTCCAGGGAGGGTCAGTTTCTGGTAAATGCTGTTTACATTGCCTAAACGGGTTTTCGCAGTGCACACCAGGCTGAAAAAAAAACAACAGGAAATCACAGCTCTGTTCACATCTGAGCACTGGGTATGCATGGCACACCTCAGGGCTTAAACAGGAAGGTAGTGGGAATGAAAAACAGCAGTAGGAAGGCAATCAAGGAGAACTAGCATAGCTGGCAGGTGAAATGTATCAGAATCAGCCAATTACACAGGCAGCAACACAGCACACTACTATAAACTATGCAAACACTTTTCACTCTGGTTTTTCCCCACAAACCCTACACCACTGGTGTACACAGATGGGGAAATTTTACCAGACAAAACTAAAAAAATGATAGGGGCTGCTGTCGCTCTCATACATCAATATGTCGAAGAGACTGAGGGTGGTGAGGATGAGAATGCTGATGACCAACCCATAGTGAGGAGAAGGAGAAGAGTGTGCAGAACCAGGGTAACCTACCAGGGGTTACATGAGCTGGAGATAGTGGAGTGCTATAGGGTGGACAGGGAAATCCTACAGCAAATTGTTGAGCTGTGCCAGCCACGCCTCACACACAGAACCAACGGAGGGGAACCCATCCCAGTGGATATCAAGGTATGTGCAGGCTTAAGAATACTAGCCACAGGTACCTTCCAAAGGCCAACTGGGGATATCATGGGTATCTCACAAGAATCAGCATTCTGGGTACTCCAACAGTTCCTGAATGCCATGTCAGCATATGCCAGTGAGCACATATATTTCCTCAACACCCATGAGGAGTTAACCAGCAATATGCGTCTCTTCCACCAAATAGCAGAATACCCTGAGGTAGTGGGTGCTATAGACTGCACTCACATACACATCAAATCACCACCTGGTGAGCGGGGTAGGTTCTACATAAACCGCAAGGGCTTCCGCTCCATCAACAGCCAGGTCATGTGCAATGCCCAGGGTATTATAATGAATGTGTGTGCTATCAGCCCTGGAAGCTATCACAACTCCCATATCTGCCATATCACACAACTATACCAGAGATTTGCCAGTGGGGATATCCCATATGGCCACCTAGTGGGGGATGCTGGTTATGCACTTGAGTTGTGGCTGATGACAGCCATCAGAAATGCACACACACCTGAAGAAGAACTCCATAATGAGGCACATGCACAAACCAGAATCATAATAAAGCGTGTGTTTGGAATGCTCAAGTCATGGTTCTGGTGTCTGGACATATCCAGTGGAGCCTTGCAGTACTCTCCAACTACATGTAGACAGATTTTAATTGTATATGCCATGCTACACAATATGATCCTGTGGAAACAGCTGGAGCAGGAACAGCACAGGGCAGGGCCACACAGCCCCTCATCATTGCCAAAGCCAGCACAGGCACAGAATGACTCAAAGGAGAAACAACCTGAGCCTGACCCTGTAGGCAGAAGGAGTCATGTCCAGTATGCCCAGGCTTTGTCAAAGAGGCAATGCATAGCTCACACACTGACATGGTAGTAACCCAGGGAATGGCACGTCTCTCTGACTCACACATACAGTAAAAGGGATGCCAAACATGACACTACCTGTGCTTCACCATGTATAGGGAGTGTACTATGTGCATCTGACATAGTCAGCTCTCCAGCACCATCCTCAGTACTGGCACAGCCACAAATAACTCACTCTTCCTATCAATTGCTGAATGGAGTAGTATGTTCTGCTAGTTGTATCTATGGTATGGATGTGAGCAGGCATGGGAATCAGGTGGCTGAATGGGATGGCAGCAGATAGTGGACATCTACATGGGCAACATAAAATCCATAAGAAATACTGGTGTCAACAAAGTAGGCAGTATTACACAAGGTGACAAATCCCACTGCAGTAAATATGGTGGCCCAATTGTCTGTCCATAGGACACACACATGCATGTCACTGAGGCTCACATACCCAACATAGTCTCAGACAGTAGGACAGGTGTAGATGACCACAAAGAAAGGCTGTGCTAAGGCCTCCCATTGATGGCAATGGAGAACAGCCCCCCTCCAGACCTGTACAGACAGACTACAACAGGTCAGGCAGTTGGATGTTAGTTCTAAAGGGTAAGATGTCTGAAACTGAAATGTAGGTCAATAAACCCTAAGATCTGTACTATACTGATATGTCTCTAGTCTGCATGATAGGTCAGAATACAAAATGAAGTGGAAGCCAGCAGAGTACCTGAAATACCAGTACAGTCATAGCAATTGCTTACAGTTGTCAGGTGTGCCCCCTCCACAATCCTATGTAGAAATGCAGTAACATGTACATGTGGGTTCAATAACAGTGGAGCACAGATTACCTGAGCTGGTCCACTATGCAGGATAGATTGTTGCATGTGTACAATATGCAGGGCTCTGTGTGTTAGGTTGCTGTGTGTTGTATATTGTGTGGAAGTGGTCAGCATGTAGGCATGGAGGGTAATGTCCCAGTGGCCTATGGCCAGTACTATTGATGACAGGACCATGTTTTGACAACTGCAGTGCCAACCACAATGCATCCCAGCAAGACCCAATTCAGCAGTCATCCATAATCATTGTTTGGATGCAATATCTGTCACCATCTGAAAGATGGACATGCCATGAATGTGGGCCCAGACACAGACACAGTACACAGGTGGAAGTACCTTAGACAGAGTACATAAAATTTAACTGTCAACTGCACACACCTTTGGAATTGTAAATACAGGTTAGCAGCACATTAGTTGTCTGTGTAGTATGGAATACTGATGTAGTCTGGCCAATCAGTGGCAGACCACAAAAGGCACAGTTATGAATTAATGAGACTGACAATATCCCCGCACAGGACAGCATATGGGAAATGTCCCAGGTGTATCTGTCAGTCAGCTGCAAGAAGCTTCCATATCACACATGCACTTAGCTCACCCCACCATCAGAAACAGGTTTATCACAGGTCATAGCCCTGCTGTTAGGAATGAGTACAGTATGACCCCACTTCTGTATGGGAATACCCACAGAATACAGCATGCTGAAGAGATGTCCCATGCAGGTGTGTTCCTAGCTGTAAGCAGCACCCTGCCAGCATCCAGGACTATGGATTAATATGGACAGGAACTATTGCCATTAACACCTCGCACACTTACCCTGTCACTCCAGGGGAATCCAGTGGCTTGCAGCCTGGGACTGTACGAGTGAGAGAATGCACTGGCCTGCTACAGATGGCCTGCATCACTACCAAATGCCCTACTGTCCTCTGTCAAAGGCCTATGCCTCACCCGTACTGCCAGTGTATGTTATCTCAAGGGGTGCCAACTAACAATATAACACAGTTCACAGAACACAAATGTAAGGCCATGTTGACAAATCCCAGTAGCATGCCCACCATGTTCTACTGCATGAACTGCAGACCAACCCCCTAAATACCGCTGGGATGAAGGGACAACTATAAGGATATGTCCCAGATATTGCTTGCATAATGTTAGAAAGAGAATAGAATAACAGAGGGGGGATTTAGAAGCATGGACGTCATGGAGTGTGTGCAGTCTGAAACTCTGATGTGTGCCCATATTACCCCTAGCTGAAAACCCAGTAACGGGTGGTGACAAGCCTGCTTGTAAACCACAATGTGAAGGGGAACTGACAAGATATAAGAGCCCTGCCTCTGGGTAACCTGGGTGAATCTGTACAGCTGATAAGTATGGCCACAGCATGATATGACCATTCTGTTACATCAACAGATGTACAAGCAAGGGGTCCTCAGCCACCACAGTACCAAGCTGCTGCAACATTTACACAGACCCATCAGCAAGTGTCTGCAGCTCCCCCTCCATAATGGCATGATTGAGCAAGAATATGTAGGCTGCAGACCACAATACTGGACACAGTTGCATTCATCTTGTATTCCCCAGGAAATAACTGTGAGTAAATTAAGTATATCTGTCAGTAGTTGATGGCATAATACATCACAGTGTAGAACAGTACATATGTTTGAATATCTCTGCTCACACCAAAACCATATAACACAAGCAGCACAGGCACAGTAGTTACAGTATCCTACTATCCTTCTCCCATTGTGACTCCATATTGTCAACCTATCTACAGATATCTTGCAGAAACAGGTTGCTAGCTGTAGGTGTGGAACACAGAATTCTGCACTGGAGTACAACCTACCTGGAATGGGTTCTTACACTTAATATAGAAGGTCATACTGGGCACGCTCCTACACTTAGAGAAATGAAGACCATGTCTGTCAACAACAGTGGATTATACATATCTGTCAGTTGCAGATTTCTGTGCACACGCACCACACTGCACATCATTCATGCTTTGCACACACATCATATAGGAATACACACATATATCCTAGGACAACACACTATAATAGATCAAGCATACACAAACAGAGATGTGGGGAAGAGAGAAACAGACAGTGGCAAAGAGCTTTCCATCATGAGGCCTGTCCCACCCACCAAACATCCAACTGGCCAATATCACATGATGTGCCGATGTCTCTCACTGTAGACATTTGCTTCTGGTAGCCCTCAGCACTATAGTGCCTGTGGTGCTTGTGATAACTGTGTAACATGACAGTACAAATCAGTAGTCATCTAGCATTTGTATACCCAGTCCTGTCAAATACAAAGTTGTGTGTGACTGAGTGTTGTGTGTGTGTTTTCAGAGGAATGGTTTATGGCCCATTCACACACACTGCACTTCTCATTGCCCTTCTTTAGCAAGCCTGCTGTTGTCAGTCACCTTGAAATACCTATTTGGAGAAGTTTCAGACTTATAAGCTCCATAGTGTGTGCAATAACAGCATAATGCTGTAATGTGACATAGTAGTTAGGTGGGAGTTCTAAGCCCGAACATGTCAACTGGGTTTGTGTGTAGGGATCAATGATTTTGAGGCCATTCACAGTCACTACACCCCCCTTGCCCTACTTTAGCAAGCCCGCTGATGTCAGTCACCTTGAAATAACTTTTTGGAGAAGGTTCAGCTCTGTAAGCTCTGTGGTGCATGTGATAACTGCATAGTGTGAGATGTCTAGTTAGGTAGGAGTTCTAATCCCACACATGCAACTGTGTGTATGGGTACTTGTGTCTGTAGGGATCCATGATTTTGATGCCATTCACAGTCACTACACCTCCCATTGCCCTACTTTAGCAAGCCTGCTGATGTCAGTCACCTTGAAATACCTCTTTGGAGTAAGTCCAGCTCTGTAAGCTCTGTGGTGTGTTCCATAAATGCAAATCAATGTAATAGCAGTAACTACACATGCATGGGTTTGAATCTCACCTGTGGCAAGTGTTTGTGGGTACCTCAAACATTTTGGCCCAATTTACAGCAAGTACATATCTGAGAGCCTAATTTTAGCAGTCCTGCAGATATCATCCACCTGAGAAGTACCTGTTGCCAACCCTAAACTGTGTGAGTTCAGTGGTGCATGTGGTACATGCATGATGTAATGGTCAGCAAAGATTGCTAGATACAAGTTTGAACCTCACCCCATGTAAATGTGTGTGTGGAGTGAAATTATTTTTGGGATCTCTCACCCACTACATCACCCAATGCCAGTATTTACAAGGGTTGATGATGTTCCTTACTGTAGAAGTACCTTAGAAAAACATCCATCCTGTAAGCTCCATGGCATGTGCAATAAATGCAGTACACTGTAATAGCAATACATAGCTAGGTAGGTGTTTGAATCTCAGTACTGACAAGCGTGTGTCTATGTCATCTGTATCCTGTGTGAAGGTTGCTGTGACTGTGTAATAACAGGATGCACTGTGGGGTGGGTTTTGCTAAATTATTATGTTGAGGACCTATTATATGTCACAATGTCTATCTTACAAGGACAACACATGTCAAACACCAGAGAGGCTGGTGTAGACAACCCATAGCCCTACTTGTAACATTATGGATTGATTAACAATATAGGCTACCCTTGTATTACTCAGAGAACATTCTCCACCCACATCTCATACAGAAGCACACTTGGCTAGGCAACAGCCACTATATTGGTAGTTCCCTGCATATTGTCTCACAGATAGTAACCATGGTGTGGTTGCAGTGCACTACATGCCTGTTGACCACAACAGTACCAATGACTGCAGAAAGTACAGTGATGTGTTATATCACCTGACTTGAGTGTGTGTTATCCAGCAAGCAAAAGGACATGGCACCCTGTTCCATCCCTACAGTAGGCAAATAAATGCTTAGAGTGGTCCTTTTGCTATGTTTCCCAAAGGACGCCTCCAAGAACTGTACAGTCTACAAATGTAACCCACAAAGGGAATACCAGGCCTTATACACATGCCCTGTATGGACAGATGCCACTAACACCAATGAATACCTGTATCATGCTGTCAATGTAGGTGCAAGCACAACCTCAGTTCCATAGCCAGGTCTCACCAAATGAGGTCAGGAATGCCACATCAGAAAATAACAATCTGTCCACACAACATGCCCCAGAGACCTCAAGTACACTTCCACGTGTCACAGAACATGCATGTGGGACATGTGCACAACCCAGACACTATCACTAACCACTAACACCAATGAATACCTGTATCATGCTGTCAATGTAGGTGCAAGCACAACCTCAGTTCCATAGCCAGGTCTCACCAAATGAGGTCAGGAATGCCACATCAGAAAATAACAATCTGTCCACACAACATGCCCCAGAGACCTCAAGTACACTTCCACGTGTCACAGAACATGCATGTGGGACATGTGCACAACCCAGACACTGTCCATGTTATGGAATATAGATCACATACATGTCAAGCATTGAACAGCACTGGCCACCCACAACAGTAACCCAGATGAATGGATGGTGAATACAATACCCACCACAGGGGACCACTCCAGGGACTATACCCCTGAGCCACACATACCTCTCAACTGTACAGATTTTCACAGAAAGTCCATATTTTTGCCTCATATTTTTGGTGTGTTCCTACGAAAAGCTGTACCTTTCTGGCAAATAGCTAAGCATTGAAGTCATTAAATAATGACAAACATTTGAGTTTAATTCTCCACATCCTTCAGAAAATTCATTCTAATGCAAAACATATTATTCTATCAACTTTCTAAGTTGGTAAGAGCAATATTTAAAATGTGTTCTTATTTGTCCCCCATCATGTTAGGCTATGTCCAGATTTTTTGCTCTAAGTGGTTGAGAAGTATGCTGGAGACCATTGTCATGTGGCCTGATGCCAAGGTATTCCCTTTGCCTACCCTTGTACAGCCTTCAGGCACAGTCACCTGCTACACACCTGTGAAGCAATGAACCCATGCATCTCAGTACTGGTAAGTGTGTGTGTGTGTGTGTGTGTGTGTGTGTGTGTGTGTGCGCGCGTGTGCACACGTGTGTGGAGATTAATGATTTTGAAGCCATTAACAATCACTACACCTCCCATTGCCCTGCTGCAGCATGCCTGCTGATGTCAGTCACCTTGAAATAACCCTTTGACCTTACATCAGCCAGATAAGCTCGGTGGCACATGTGATAACTGTGTAATACTATAATGTAGCAAATTAGTTAGATAGGAATTCTAATCCTGACCCTGCCAACTGTGATAATGTGTGTGATTCCCCGAGAGAGTGTGGGTATGTCTTCCTTGACACCTGCTTTTCTGGACAGCACATGTACTGCACTTGCCTTATCCCTCCTTTATCACTGTTGCTGATGTCACTCACGTTCAAAGATACCTTTGGACAGCTCTTTAACATGTAAACTCCATGCCGTGTGCAATAACTGCATAACAATGTAATAGCAATACATTGCCAGGTAGGGGTTTGAAACTCAGTACTGGTACGTGTGTGTTAGTGCCCTGTTGGGGTGATTGTGTAATGACAGGATCCATTGCAGTGTGGGTTTTGCTACATCATTATATTGAGGTGCTACATGCCCCAGTGTCCACATTACAAGGCCAACATTTTCCAAACACTGCAGAGATTGTTATACTCAAAAACCACAAAAGACACAATGTAAACTCAGAACTGAAACAAAAGCAACTCACAGACTCCACTGGCAGCAAAATAGGGTTAAGGAACAAACCCAGAAGGTTGAATTGTCACATAAAGTCCTTTATTTGCTAAAAATAAAAAATTAAGTTAGCGCTTTCATTTAAACCATATGTTAAACTTCATCAGACCTGAAGTTTTAAATGAAAGCGCTAACCTGATTTTTTATTTTTAGCAAATAAAGGATTTTATGTGACAATTCAACCTTCTGGTCTTGTTCCTTAACCCTATTTTGCTGCCAGTGGAGTCTGTGAACTACTTTTGTTTCAGTACTGTAGAGATTGTTATAGAAAATTCTCAGCCATAAATGTGTACCTCCATGTGCAATTACCATGTGACAGTATGGATTAGTACATAATAGAGGCAATTGTCATAATGCACAGATACCACTCTCCACCCATGGATCATACGCCAACATGCCTGGCACTTACTCTTCTACTTCCTTCCTTTCTTACTTTGCCTGTCTCTCTCTCTCTCTCTCTCTCACACACACCCTCACTGCTGGATGTGGAAAAGTACACCTGCTTTGCTTAGGCAGCAGCTTGAGGTTTGTAAGTGATGCTCATGATCAGCTGATGGCCTGTGCACGAATTGCAGTCCCAAAATTGCTAATTGTATGTGGAACAGCTGTGGTATCATTCCTATAGCAAATTGCATGGAAACACACTCCAATAACTAAGCACTTCATGTGGGCATTGGCCCTTTCCCTTCACTGTGAGCAGGACTTCATGTGAGTGTTTGACAAACAGCATCACAGAGGGTAGTTGGAAATACCTCTTACGACATACACTGTGGAGACAGGCCAACAAACTGGAGGAGGATGTTTCAGACATGGGGACAGAATGTAAGCATTGCCCTTCTACATTTGAAGTAATGTTGGTTTAACAGGGTTTGTGTGGATATGGCTGTTCTATTTGAAATCTAGCATGACAGTGTTAAGTGACTGAGGAAACTCTCACCTGTAGGGCTATCTGCAGACTGGCCAGAGTTTGGAGTCTTATATGTGTTGTGTTACTCACACATTTCCTATCTTTAGAAAAGCAGTAGAAAACTCTGATGATTGTATTCAGTACATGGTGACATCCATGTGAGGTAGTGACTTTATATCCCTCAGAAGACATATGTCACAACAAACCCTGTTACACCAGTAAATGTATGAGTTTATCACAGCAACACGTCAATATTGGCCCTATGTTTGTGCCTCCAACTCAAGTCTGTCAACCTTTGTCCATATGTCATGCAGTAAGAGGTGCATATGTTCAGAACATCATTATTTAATGGCATCATACCTGATAACAAGTCAGTGAGATATCAGACTGCTAGATATGTTAGGTATAGTAGGCTTTATATTTGAGGACAAAACCTGGACATTCTGTTGTAGTATGTACAGCAGTGAGGTCTGTGTACTTATGGTGATTTTTGACAGAGTGTGTATTGTGAATATGTAACTTGGCCTGTGTACAGACTGTGGTAGATGACATTGTTCTTGGTCCTGTTCTATCTGATGTTGCATGCTGCTCCAGTGTATGGTACCCTATCGGTGTGCATGTTTGTAGAACCAGATCAACGCATGTCCCATACCACAGTCAGGCTTCAGACTACACTGTGTATTAGCCCATGTGTTCCTATTAGAACTCTGAATGCTTGAAATGTCGACTCTCATATTGTCGACACCATATGATCAACATTTCAAGAGTTTGAAGGTTAAATGTATGTGATCTCGTAGTTGGTATATTTAAGTAGGGGTGTGTTGGGGGTGCAGGGAGGGCTTGCCCCCCCTGCCTGCACCGTTAAGGTACTTTTTTTTTTTTTATTATTATATATTCGAACTTTTAAACTTTGATCATATGTTGTCAAACATATGGGATTCAAAGTTTAGAAAGTTCGAATATATAATATAGACCCATTGCCCAGTATATGTAGGGTTAATGTGTGAGTGGCACATATGAGGATGGTGTTCACACAGTCCATATGCTGTAATATTAATTAAGTTTACCATATGTGACTGTGGCTATGTTCAGATTGGTTGTGGGTATGCACTTTCACACTGGTGTCTGTTACTCCATGCTGTTACATGCCTGTAGTGCCTGCTATATTTGCAAGTACATGTGTATTCCTCCATAAGAAACATAAGCCAGTGTTGTGGCACTCTGCCTGTAGTTTGCACAGTGCTTTGTGACATGCCTAGCAGCTCAGTGTATTTATCTAGTGTGATGTTATGTCCAGATATTTGTCAGATGTACTGTTGCAGGGCCACCATAACTGTTGTGTATTTCTGACAAAGCAGTGGGATGCTGTACAGATGTATGTCACTAACTGGTGGGTAGTATGTGGGCTTGTGACCTCTGCTCCTCCAGTTAATATGTGTCAGGACAGACAGGGCTGTGTGATGGATAAACTGTGTGAGCTTATCTATTCCAGTATTTTCATGACATCTCCATTTACATGGATGGAAACATCCACTTTGTCAGGCTTGGTCCACACGTCTTGCACTAAGGAGTTCTGTGTATACCTCTGGACTGACCAGAGTGTGTCAGACTGTCCACATTTATTGGTCATATCTCTGCTGTATTCCACAGGAGCATTACTGTGATTTGTGTGGTACTGCACTGCGATCATCTTATGATGTATGTCAGTAACTGATGGCATACATATCAGTATCAGATGTGACTTCCCACACAACATTTCTGTTAAGACAACCACTGTAACTGTAGCAACATTCTGCATTTATACCTGCAATACTTACATGACATCCCCATGCACTAAGAGGTTGTGACTACTGGTGCTGAGGTATGACTCCACTACATGTTATGGACATATGTTATACACACACACACACACACACACATATATATATATATATATATATATATATATATATATATATATATATATATATAGAGAGAGAGAGAGATAGATATGTATATATATATATATATATATATATATATATATATATGTATATATATATATATATATATATATATATATATATATAAACATATAGACATATATATATACATATATATATATATATATATATATATATATATATATATATATGTTTACATATATATATATATATATATATATATATATATATATATATATATATACATATACATATACACAGATCTATATATGAATAAGTATCTAAAGCAATATACAGATGTATATAAAAACATATATAAATATATATGTAAGTACATGGATACATATATGCATATATGTATATATATATATATATATATATATATATATGTGTATATATATATATATATATATATATATATATATATATATATATATATATGTCCATATCCTTATGTGTAAACGAGTGTTGTATATACCTTCCCAGACGTATCCTACTATATTTATCTATGTGTGTATATAGATATAGCAACATGCTGATTCAACACTATTTTCACTAACAAGTACTACACAATTGTAGAAGTCAAAGCAGTTGTTCACCACTATTCAGTATGTGTACTGACAGCTATAATGGAAAAACCAACAAATGTTTTCACAGCAGTGATGGCTTAGTGGTTAACTGCTGTGACTATAATGACTATAATGTACAGGGTCCTAGGTTCAAGACCTGAAAGGGCTATTTATTTTGTTGTTAGGCAGAACAAGCACTGTTGTATACAGAGTGGTTAAGGCAGTTTTGAGCAGCTTTAAGAGGGTTTACCCGGGTTTGCCTGATGGTAAACGCTGCTAATGTATGGTTAAATGAAAAGGCACTTGCATCATGTAAGCGTCGCATGCCACTGCACAAATCTGCTTAGCATTTACATTTAAGCAATGCTGAAACCTGCTAAGCATGGCTCAGCCCTGGTAACCAGTGATCACATTCCAGTTTGATTAAATTGTAGGATAATGGCATCTTTAATAAGTGTATTTAATTCCATGTACATTACATGCTTCTATTTGCTGTCATTACAGTAGCAAGGTGTGTGAGTCTACTGTCTGAGACACCTGAATATATATGGCTTGTACAACAATCTTTTCCATTTGAATGTGTTTCATACATGGGTAGTATTCCAGGTTGTATGCAATCACATTACTACTGTTAACAGTGCTTTCTCAAGTAAGAGTAGATTGCAGATTGTAGTACTGGAACCAAACACCCCTGCATGCAAAGACGGACATTGAGTACTGACTATCATGTTCTTAGTGTGTGAGCTGTGTGTTATTAAGTATTTGCTACTGGATATTGATCTGATATGTGGAATTTAACTGTAGACTACTATGTGTATAGCACGTCATTGAGGGCTCCTGTCATGTAACAATCTCATACCTATCAGTGTCAGACATTTGTCTGTCCAAACATTCATCCTAATGCATAACCTGTTGGCTAGCTGATTTCTGTCTGCCCTCTGCACAGATGTGCAGATGTCAGGTATCATCTTGACTGCTTACAGGCAATCTATGCTTGACTGACACTGACATGTCTGTCCATCTGTGTTATGAATGCCACAGCTAGGAAACCCCATCCTGTATGCATCACATGTGATAGATACCTGAACTACACTACCACAGTCAACAGAACATGCTTGAGTACAGGTCTCCAACACAGACACTGGCCATGTTATGTAATATATGTTGCATACATGTCAATTGTAGCACCTCACTGGCTCTCTGCAAGAGGCAACCAGATGACTGGATGTTGCATTTAACTGTCACCCTGGGGATCACTCATATGGCATCAGTTGATAGATGGCCTGCTGACAAATGTCAGGTGGCTTGATACCACTGTACCCACAACCTCTACTCTTCTCATCTCTCCATGCACAATATCCTGGTACACACCTAGGAACAACTGCACCTATGGACCCCAGTACTGACAAATGTGCCAGTGTGCATTACTGAGGATAACAGTGTGTGTGTGTTTGTAAACTTGTAGTTGATAATGCCCTGAGGGCCTTCTCACCCACTACACCCCATCATTGCCATAGTTAGAAAAGGCTGCTGCTGTAATGGACATTAGGTGTACCCTGTTACACTCTTCATCCTATGGGCAGGTAGTACCAGCACTACACTGTTGTACAAATGGGTAGATAGGCATGGGTTACCCTCTGAGTCCTGGAAAGTGTGTGTATGTGTGCAAGTATGTATATTTGTAGGCTACAGCATTCTGGGGCCACATTCTCCAAATACAATACACCTTGCCATACAGTATAAGGGATAGTGATGTTCCTGACAGTAGGTGAGACATGACAAACCATCACCCTACTTTCCTTGTGGCATGTGCAATAGATGGATATCCCTGTAGTAGCACTGATGGGATAGACCAGGGGTAGTATTGCAGTCCTGGTCAATGTGTGATTGTGGGTATGTCAGAGTATTATCATTGGTTTCAGTGAGTAAAATATCCAATGTGGGGTGTGGGTGCTATGTATACTGTCTTTATATCATGGTACCCCCAGTACATGTCCCAAGGTCACCTGTATGAGGACCACTGTCACCATCAACCATATAGGTAACTGATTACACTACTCAGCCCAATGATGGATGTGCTGTAGGCAAAATATCTGTAACACAATGGACTCACTGACAAGGTAGTTAGCATTGATAAACCCAGGTCTGTCAGATGTGTTTATGACTGTTATGTGTTTGACAATGTGTATATTATAGTATGTCACACTATATATTGCTCATTAACAACCAGTACACTCCCCCCATTACCATACTGTACAAGGCCTGGTGATGTTTTTCACTTAACAAGAAACTCGGTACACACCTCATCCTAAAAGCTGTGTGGTGTGTGCAATTAAGGCCAAACACATTAGTAGCAATAAGTACCTTGGTAGGTGTTCTACTCTCAGTGTTGCAAAGTAAGTGTGTGTGTGTATGTGAAGGGATCTACTTCAGTTTGCAGAAAATACATGTCCCTGGAGGTCATGCCATTGTGGTGCAGTAGTAGCATTGTTGCCTCACAGCACGAGGCTCTCCCATTCGATTCTTAGCTGGAGTGCAGGGAGTGCCTTCTGTGTGGAGTCTGCATGTCCTCCCTGTGCTTTGGTGGCATTCAAAAGACATGCGTAAATGGGCGTGCCTTTTTTGAAGGTTGGACGTTGAGCTGGCACCTCGGCGTTTGTGAAAATCTACTGCCAATCATTAGCGGACCGGAGTTCCACTGTGGCGACCCCTAACCAGAAAAAGCTGAAAGACAAACAACAACAACATGTCCCAGGAAGTCATCTGTCCAAGAACTGTCTGGCAATTGCTAACACTTCAAAGGTGTCATCTAGTGGAAATTCATTCCATCAAAACTAGTAGTAGATGTGTAAATGCCATCTTCACCACTGTATAGCTGTACAGCGATACTGGAGTTGGTATATATAGTTGGATGTGGACACAGCCAGCCTCATTGGGGTTATTGTTGTGTGTATCCTCCTGCTTAGTCAGTTGTAATACTGTACAGTTTATGTTAACAGGTTAAGTAGTTGTCAACCACACTATGTGCAGTTCTACACCACCCCACCCCCTCCAAAGTGAAGGGCTGTGCCACCCACACCAGCACACCAATGTTTATCAACTCCAGGATTGCACTACATTGGAGAAGGGGACATATACCCTGCCAGCACCATCGTCAATGACATTAAACTAGTGACTGATTATTTAGTGATGTGATGTTTTGCCTATTTTGTCTTGGTGGAATTACATAGGCTAAAATGGGTTCACGGCAAAAGTAAGTACATTCATGTGTACAGTATTCTGTGTGTATTGCATCATCACCAAAGCCTCTGTGTGTCTATGATATACACAAACATGTGGTGTGTGCCACCCAGTACACTTACCATTGTCCACTGTAGAAGGGTTGCTGACATCAGCCACCATGCACTCCCCTGTATACACCCCTAAAACCTATCAGCCATGTGGCACATGCAGAAACTGTTATACAGACCTGTTACTTGTGTTCAGCTGTACCCAGGATATGGCACAGTCAAGGTGTCACCACAGTGCCATACCCATTGTAGGAAACAACAGCAGACCAACATCTTGCTGACACATAGCCACCTACAACACAAACTGAATACATTATGCAGACCACAATCAGTCATTGTTAATAACAGCTATAATGCATCATGGCTGGGCAGCTACACATCCTAACATGTAAGCATTAAACTTTCCTGTTGAAAACATGTTACACAACATTACATTGGTACACCTTACTTCATTCACCCTGTGCATCAGAACCATATTAACCTGCCTCTGCATCGATGTTATGGATGACAGGGATGTGGCACAGGTATCATCATATGCACAGGGTGTGTTGTGGGTTTGCCAGAGACCTAGGCAGAGCCGTTTGGTTGATATCATGTGTGTGTGTTAGGGAATTTCATTATTCATTGGGCTGTGCAGATGTGGTGTGTGTAGGTATGGGGTTGCCCTATCTGTGTTGGTGATGTGTGTGTGTGTGTATGCATGCACACAGTTCTGCCATGTGGCTGCCCTATACAGGGTTTTTTTGGAGAGCTGCAGACTGTACATGGTAGGGTGTGCAGTCCACCATCTCCGACCATGGACTCGAGAACTGTGCCTGCCAGGGGTTCCACGAGCACTACCAGGTACAAGACCAGATATGACACTCTCCCCTGAGGATGACAAATGTCTGCTGGATCCGGGTCCCTGTTGGGACTGGCCAGGGCCACGTGCATGTGGCCTGCTATGTTGTAGTGTAGACAGCACCCTCCTGAAGTACTGATGCTGGTACTGCCACTATGTGTAGATATCCACCTGTTGGTGTTGCTGACCTACGTCCATGTGGCTGTTGCCCTACTCCCACCATATGCTCAAGCACAGACATTGCACGGTTGAGGATTCCCACAATCTCACCCAACTGTCTATCCAGGACATCTGTAAAATAATGGTGGGCACCTGCAAGATCACGGATGTTGTCAATAACAGCAGAATGAGTAGCCCTCTGGAGCCTGAGACTCTGTCTGGTATAATGTTCCATAAATGCCTGTGCCTCCATGATGGCCCAAAACATGCATCTAGTGACTCCTGTTGTGACACTTCTGCCAGGGGCATGATGGCCAGCAGCCCTGTACATCTGCCTGTGTGGTACCTCTCCAGTCATCTGGCTATGGCTGCTGTGTCCAGAAACACTTGCCATAGTCACCACACTGTCCTGTCCCATGCCACCACGTGCCAACTGTCCCTCATCTATGGCCACTGGTGATGGGGTATGTATAGGCAATGTGACTGTGTGGGGATGGGCTGGATAACAGTGGGATATCAACCGATGGCAAAGCCTCAGCTCCTGACAACTCCACTTGTGCCTTACCATACCTATCATCATTGTCAGAGTCTGAATGGACACTAACATCAGTTTGCCTGCAGGAGGTACCCTGACCCACCTTGCCACCTGTGAGGGGAAAACAAACTGCATACTTTAAGACCTGTACACCATCACTTACCTATACACACTCTCTCTCTCTCTCTCTCTCTCTCTCTCACACACACAAACACACACACTTACAGATGAGGTGGCACAAAGATATTACACATACCTCTCATTACGCAGCTGTCAACATGCATGACATATGGCACTCAACTGCATGCACTGCAACTATACTCAATCCCTGTTACAAACATTATATATCTCTGTGATGCATGAGTTGTGTTAGGAGGTGATGCCCCTTCCCCTGGAACACACTGCACCCATTTACACAGTATTGCCGTGCACCCTGGCACACACTGTGCACCATACCTCAGGGGTGTACATGCCATTGCTGAATGTGTATATGTGTGGCAGTTATGTTTGCTCTGTTGCTCACAGCCCCTATGTGTTTGTCTGACACCACCTAGGATGATATGAGGACAGATGTCAGTACTGATTGCCTGATGTTTGATTTGCAGATCTCATCAGCAATGCATGTATGAGCAATAAAATACAATTAACTGACAACTTTCAAAGCTTACTGTGGCTATGAGGAGAGTACACACTCTTATTGACATGCCACCCTCTTCCCTGATATGCCATGGGGCCACAATACTGACTATGCTAAACATTACACACACCTGATATGTGACATATGAGCTGTGCAATTAAATGCAGTATCAAACAAATGTGTTAGTTGTACATATGCTGACTGAGATACATACAATATGTGGGCTGCAGATGTGTGCACACCCTTAACATGATGGTTTTTGCAGCACCTGTTAAGTGAACTACAGCAGTCACTATTCCTGGAAGGGGTATACTAACATAGCCCAACTGCACTTGCCATTATTTGGTCTCTCCACCCTACAAGTGTACCCCAACTGTGCCAGATTGCAAGGTCAGCTCATGTGCACAGCCCTTGGAGGTCACACAGTGCCTTCACTATTGTTGTGGAGTCAGGGTTATGTCTAGCACAATTCATGACCTTGACTATGTTCAGATACAGCCATTCTTAGTGAGCTTTGAATGTATGCTTCAGTTCACGGTTGTGTTTCAGAATGACACCCCTCCCCATCCTCAGCCTTTTTGCAGATGCTTGACAACTATGTGCCACACATGAGTGTCATTTTGCAGTGTCCCAAATACACAACACCATGTCTACCAGCCTAGTTCCTGCTAATGAACAGCAAACCTAAAGGTGTACACTTGCACCAGCAAGGTAAAGATGGGGATGGTGGGCCTGAGGTGGAGTGAGGTGCTGCTTATGCAGCACATGTAGCTTTATTAATACTGTTTGTAGGTTTCAGCCTTGTTATTGGTACACTATTACATATTGCAACACATGCTTTTGGGAGACTTTTGATGTTATGCATATGCTACCTGTAGAGAGCCCTGGATGATGTTTTCTGTGGAACAGCTCTTCCATCTGATTACCCTAACCCATAAGCTACACTAATGCAGACTCCATGCAACTGTCAACACAGGTACTGCACAGGCAGTACTTGCTAGACATTCCTAAAAGTCCTTCAGTGTTGTTGCATATTTCTATGCAGCCTCCATGACCAGTTTGCAACATGTGTGGATGGCCATCTGTTTGCTTTCTACATTAATGTTGTCCCATACTTCATCGTCACATACATGACTGTCTGCACTGTTTGCCATGGTATATGCAATGCTGAGGTAAGGCTACGTCTCCTGCTACTGAGTGCTACCTTTTGGATGTGGGATCCATTCCATGTTTTGTAAGATGTGTGCAAGCCATGGCTGCCTCTGTTGCAGGTGAGAGGGCAAATGTCACGGACATACTTCTTGAACAGCAAACCATTACTTGGTATGATATTGAGGACCTGTACTTGATGGAAGGTGCTTACACATGAAGAGTGAATTCTGTCAGTACCTCAAAAGCTGCTTTCACAATATGTTATTTGGACTGTGTGCAGACATATGCTTCCAGTGTTTGTTAAGGTATGTATTCCCCATATTTGTTGTCCTAACACAGGATGCCATATAACATATTCATTGCTCATGTTAGGATCACATTACAGGTTGTAAAAGTTGCGGAATGTGTTATTGTGATCTGCCGTTGTGTAGATCTTAACAGTTGCCATTTTAATAGTGGTATATACAGTTTTGTAGCCACTGTATAAGGGTAATATTTTAGACATGTCCCTACTGTAGGCCATTTGTCCCACCCTTATGTTCATCTCTGTCCACACCTCTTGCACTGACAGGTTGTTAGTCATACTGCAGGACTCTTGCATACCCTTCAGATTTGCCACCATGGTGACCACTGTGATGCAGTGCAGTTAACAGCAACAATAAGAGAACATGTACAGCATGCATTATGGGTAGGTGTGTTAAATGTGTGCATGGCAAATACCATGGCCATAACATGGAAGGTGTATTGGCAAACATGATCAAAATAAAACCATACTCACCAGCTACAGGCTGCTGCCCCAGAAGTATATCAGAGGGACCTACATAATTGTGTGAGAGATGTGATGTCAGTAGCCTCACCTGTGTCACTGGTACAGGGTGGGAGCAGCATTTCAGTACAACAGTAGAAACCCACACTACTAGAGATTATACACATCTATTCATTATGACACTGCAGCAACAGACTATGTTATCTGACTTATGCATAAAGATTGTTTACAGATAAAGATGGAGAAGCAACAGTAGTGTACTAAGGTGCCCTGGGACCTTACCTGCACACTCCTCGTCCATTGTGTGGGTAGCACCCACCTCCACAATGCTATCAGCAGGTTCTTGGCTTGCCTGGTGGGTGGGTGCCCCAAGGCTGGTGAGGATGCATCAGTGGGGGCTGGATGGCATGACCCCCACCTGTGGCCAGCTGGTCCCTCCTAACTGCAGCAGCACAGTGACAGGCCTGGTGGATTAGGTCAGTGCACCGATGTCGCACCTGCTCATCACTGCTGTTATGCAGGCCAACATTGTATATCCTGTGGATGACCTCATTCCACAGGGCAGTCCTCTCCTGCAGATCATGGGCTGTATGCACAAAGAGGGTTTGGTGGTACTGCACCAGGTAGTTTATGAGGATGTCATTTTGCTGTGGTGTATACGCTGGAAGGCGTTCTCTCGACATGGTACCTGGAAGACATAAAGAGGAAAAAAGGTCTGTGGAACTCATACTGCAAGGATTTAATAGTTGTTAATTGACATCTCACTTGCCCCCCACCATATCTGCAACAATAATCTGAAAACACAAATCAATGGGTATATCTACATCAAACCTACTTATCGAACATATATCATATTGTGCAACAAATATTGAAAAGTGTTTCTGTTCGTGTTCCATGTTGAAACATGGTGGCCTGTTGCTAACAATGTAGCCTGCATGCCATTGTAATGGCCACTGTGGTTCCATATATGCATGTGTTCTATTTGTTATGCAATTGCTCCAAATCTGATGTTTTGGGTTAATAACCAATCCTGGATTGTGTTGACTATTACTACCCACATATGTTCTAAAACAGCAACATGATAGCATGTTTGAAAAGGCTTTTCCCAGCAGAACCACCTCTCCCACCTCATCTGGCCATGTTACCAAGCCACAGCACATCTGGGACCCAACCTGGGACCTCCTCATCTGCTGGTCTTGCACTACCTTCAGTTGGATGCACCTCAGGGGATGGTGCTCATCCCCCCCCAGGAGCTTGCACAGACAGGATTCTGTCACCTGACATCAGGTCTAGGGTCTGGTGCATAGGGAGCTCCACAGAGAATTGGGGGACTGTTACACCACCTTGAGGCCTTCATGACACAATAAGAGGGTCAGTATGCTCCTCCTGCTCAGCCCCCAGTGCAGCCACCTTCAGGGGCATGAAGGTACAGTGGTGACTGCCCATGGGTGGGGTCCTCAGTCCCACTGTTTCCATTTGGGGGGCTCATTGGCTTCCAATTTCCATACACCCCTCCTCGTTCAAGGTGTTTACCCACCACATGTTTCAAATTCCACCCATGTAAGCTGTCTTGTCAGTCATGTCTGTCTTCTAACCCAACCTACCTCACCAAATATACCTGCTATCCTTCCCCAACATCCTACTGTCACCTTAACAAACAAAGGGCAATGTGTTCCCAACATACATTTCACACCAGGCATAACTGTCCTCTTCATACCTGCTTACAACTGCTTACAGGTGCCTTAATCAAGCTGTATCCAACAGCCCTTGTTCTGGCCAGCAGATAAATTATCAGCCATTGCAAGCATGTGACCCAGGACCCTGCCAACCATAGCCACATCAATGTACCAGTAAGCCATCCGAGTTGCAGATATGTATGATGTTTTCTCAAACATATCATGCAGCACAGTCATTCAACAGTAGGGAAAATGTGTATGGATATATATATATATATATATATATATATATATATATATGTGTGTGTGTGTGTGTGTGTGTGTGTGTGTGTGTGTGTGTGTGTGTGTGTTTGTATATATGTAGACATACACGTCTCTGTCTGTCTCTCTCTTTCTCTCTCTCTCTCTCTCTATATATATATATATATATATATTATATTCATATATATCATATCATATATATTCATATTTGTCGTTTAATAACATTGACACATGTTCATATTAATATTTATTATATAACATACCTAATAGTACTCTCATACATTTTGTTGTCTAAGGAGTTAAATATATCTATTTTTTGTTGTCTTGAGGTTGTTGCCTCTGTTAGACATAGATGCCAGTAGAATAGTGATATATATTTTCGTGCATTTCTAAATGTTCTTGTATGTGCACCAGCTATCTCAGTCTTTTAGTTATTTAGCTTTGGCTTTTATTGGTTGAAGCACAATTGATTTATTCTGATTTTTTCAGACATGATTCTTAGTGGAACCATGTTTTTAGTCTTTAGTATGTGATACATAGAAATATTACAGTATTGAATGGATCTCTACGATTTTGTGATTGATATTAGAAAAATTTGGATAGGATGTTTTTATGCTTTGAGATTGAAAAATCATTATAATAACAGGTCATGGAATAAGGATTTTCTTAAAATGTAATATTCTGTCTGTGCTGTTTTACAGACACAGTACACATTATTAGTCTATATATATACGCAGTTATACATAATTCTATAATATTGATTAGATTAATTTTGTCATTATTAGCTTTGCCTTAGATATTATTCTGGGGTTTTTATATATAGAACTTGTGTTATTTGATGTATTTTATTATACACATATTTTAATAATATCTTTAAAATAGATATTGGCTCTGGAACATCGTTTACATCTAAATGAACTTTTTGGGCTGTTTAGAAAGTTAATGATCTTTTTTTCAGCTATAGGGCTTGATAGAGTTAATGAAATATAGTTCTTGTGCTCTCATGCACTCATTAATTATTATAGCTATTTAGTTTTAATTTCTTGCCAGCCCTTTAGCTTTTTAGCTTAGGCTTTTATTTTAGTTGCAGCATAATTAATTATTATTTGATATATATTTTTGGTGAAAGATTATTTAGAGATTATAAACATATCATGTTTTTAAAATGTCGCAATGACGCTTGGTATTTTAAGTTCCATGACTGATTTAACAAACGAAAAGCACATATTTCGTTCTGTTCTGTTGAATTTAAAAATGTGGCGTGTAATAACAAGCATCCTGAATTGTTTACTTTCCAAATATGGGCATGACTTCCTTAAGAACCATTTGTAGAAGTTCATTTGTACTAATTACAGGTATAATATATGATATTGATTATTATATGTTTATGAGACTCTAGATTATGAAGGGTCATTTGTATTGAAAGTATTTTTAAAACAGTATATTTAAGCCTTTTTATCGTACGCAAATATACCAGCGTTATTTTGATGAATTATTTTAACAATGCACTGATTTATTTGCTAATTGATTGAATAATTGACAATATGTTTTCACTATAAAGGCAGCTAAAATCTTTGTGAAATTTGTAACCTGATGAACCGCATCTTATTGCGTGAAAGCGCTCGTTTTTGTTTTTATTAATAAAAGACTAAAACTTTCTTCCTCGTGGTGGTTTCAAGCAATATTTAAGCCACATCAATGTACCAGTAAGCCATCCGAGTTGCAGATATGTATGATGTTTTCTCAAACATATCATGCAGCACAGTCATTCAACAGTAGGGAAAATGTGTATGGATATATATATATATATATATATATATATATATATATATATATATATGTGTGTGTGTGTGTGTGTGTGTGTGTGTGTGTGTGTGTGTGTGTGTTTGTATATATGTAGACATACACGTCTCTGTCTGTCTCTCTCTCTCTCTCTCTCTCTCTATATATATATATATATATATATGTGTGTGTGTGTGTGTGTGTGTGTGTGCGTGCGTACATATATATATATATATATATATATATATATATATATATATATATATAAATATATATATATATATATATATGTATATATATATATATATATATATACATGGAGTGCATTCAGACATCGGGTCCACACTCTGAACTTCCTTCCTCCACAGCTGCACTGTTCTGCCTTGCTATGAAACAGAGTGTCACATGTGGACACAGCCTATCATTGGGGGGGGGGGGGTATATATAAGGACAGATTGCAGGTAAGCCTATTACAAACCTCTGAATTTTGTACATGATACATTTCGCATTACCATGACTGTTCTGAAGATGGTGGGGTCGGAAACTCATGTGTCTATCATTACTTCATTACTTCCACCTTCAGCTATTTGCCAGACTAGTATACATGTTTTGAGGAACAGAACAAACACTATGATGGCTTACATCTTGCCATTCTCTGCAGATCTGCACAGTTGACAAGTATGGCCCAATGTCCACAGGGCCAGATGCTATGTCCATAGCAGCTGTTCAGCAGGACATCATTACAGCAACAAGTCTTGATGGCACATATAAATCTTTCAACATCATCTATCCCATTATTACAGACCAGGTACTACATTCAGTTACATGCATAGATGTTTCACATACCTGTTTTAGTATTGTGCTGTCTTCTGTGTACACCTGGATATGTTCCTTGTTTGATTTTATTTTGTTTTGGTTTGTAGTATTTTTTTACTGTTATTTTTGTTGTATTTTTTTCTTTCTCTCTCTCTCCACTACAGGGATTGAGCTGGTTTGAATAGGTTGCAGCATGGATTTTGTAGGTGATGCACCATTTGGTGTTCCTCATTTGATAATTGCATGCAGCCAGCTGTGTAGTACTTCCAATTACCAATGTCATAGCAACCCACTATTTTAAATGATTACATCATGTGGGAGTTGTCCCTTTACTTTTCCTGTATGGAAAACATCCTTCCTGTGTGTGGGCAGCAGTGTTACCCACAGCAGGTTTTAATACCTCTTACAACACAACTTGCTGACACAGGCCAACTACATGTTTGTATAAGGTTCCAGACCTTTGACAGTGTGAGTATTGCTGTTACATGCATTGAATACTGCTAGTTGTACAGGGCTTGTGTGTACATGCTAGTTTTGCATGGTATGCAGTCTGTCGGCATAGCTCTCAACTGTGGGCCTACCCACATGATGGCTGTTGTGTTTTAGATGTTCACCACACAGGTTTTGTCTCTGACATATCAGTGACATTCTCTCCGTTGAGTGCTATCAGTACATGGCAACATCCATTTGTGTTTCTGACTTCATATTCCTGAATAAGGGTATGTTGCAAGAAATCTTGTAATACCAGCAACTTTCACAGTGTATAACAGCAATATTGCAAATATGTTCCTGTGTTCCAGCCTCTGTCCTCTGCCAATATACCAGGCTTTGTCCAGATGTCATGCAGTAAGAGGTTGTTAAGTAATGCCCTATCATTATTTAATGCTGGCATTCCTGCTATCATTCCAGTGATGTTGTGTACTCCCACGCAAATTGTGGGGTAGGGTCCATATATATATATAAGGCTACAGCTAGATAAAATGTGTGTGACCTTGTACAGTCCAAAGGTCAGTGTATGTAAAACACTGTTATATGCCCTTGTAAGACATTTTGTTAGGGAGGGATATGAAATGTTTTTAACCTAGGCTGTTACAACATGTGAGGGATATCAGTAGTAGAAAACATTACAGTATATTGCTGTACATTTTCATACATTTCATCAAGGGAACAGTGATGGGCTAGACCTTACTGTCTTACAGACAGTTCTGTTTGTCAGTGTAACAGTGACATTTTAAGTTAAGCATTGTTATGTAATGATACATTTTCATTGTGACAACTAATTCTTTTCCCCCTAGGGATTGAGTATAGAGTGCAATTGGAGGCTGCTGAACTACATCTGTAATTAAGTGTTGACTGGTTCTTATCTTCAAGGCAAGTGTTTTTTACTGTTGTGCTACATGAAGGCCTTAGCCTGGACAGCAACATATGGTACGTTTTTCAGATTACTGTATCAAATGTTTTGTTTGAGAGTTGCATTACTCAGTTATTATGTATTTCAAACACCTAACTGCTATAAGAAGTGACATAAATAATTGAAATGGTACACAAATAAAAATTTCTGTATGTATGCACACTTGTGTGTGGGGTTATGTCATTTGCATTGTGTGTGTGGATATATGTTTCATGCAGTAATTCTCATTTCTATGAAATAATCAAATACTGTCCATTTTAAAAGGTGACAACTGTAAAAATACTGGCTGTTTGATATGCTGTGCACCCTCTATATATACTCTTCTTATACATATCTATGTGTAGCAATATATTTATATGTGTATGTAAGTGTATATACATACACAAACTAAATTCATGCTACAACAAAATTGTCAAATTTGCCACCAATGCTAAACTCTCCACTCATCACTGTACTGCACTACAAGAACTCAACTGGCTTGAACTCCCCCAACATCTAGCATATCTACAACTTACTATTGCCCACAAACTCATTTATTCCCCTGATGCCTGTCCATCCCTCACTAGTTTACTGACCATCTACCACCCAAACCAGCAACTTAGATCTGAAAATAAACTACTACTAAATGTTGATAAACCTAAGCTTTCCACTGGACATATGTTATATTCCTTTTCTGTCTCCAAGCTATGGAACAATCTCCCCCCTGGACTTAGAGCAATCAATAATCCCATTACCTTTAAAAATCACTTAAATCTCATCTCACTACACAATGGATTTGTTCCTGTAGCTATACCAATAACCATAAAACCTGACCCTCCCAACTTACTATCTCTTCTTCCCCCTATACCACTCTGCCATACACTTCTTCTCTCCCTAGCTCTCCTCTCTCTATTCTAACTATTACTATTTTAGATTGTCAGCCTTTCTCTCTGCCTGTCACCTCTGGAGATCTCTTACTCTCACTTCATTGTATAAAATCAAATAGTTGCTATGTCCATAAATGTCTATTATTGCCTGTATTATATATAATTTTGACTACATATGATTACTGTATTGTCTTAAAATTTGTTTTGAAAACTTTTGTCTTTAAATAACTGTACAACTTTTCTCCAATTATAATGCTACTGTACTGTTTCATAATTTTCTGTATATATAATTGTGGAGCTTTTCTCCCCGGGCCTCCACTGAAAATGGGTTTGTCAGACCCAGTGGACTTTCCCGGTAATCAAATGCAATAAATAAATAAATAAATAAATTAATTAATTAAAAAAAAAAAAAAATATATATATATATATATATATATATATATATATATATATATATATATATATATATAAATATATATATATATGTGTGTGTGTGTGTGTGTGTGTGCGTGTGTGTGCATATGTATCATTGGAATGTTTACTGTTTCCACATTGTACATTTCCTATGGTACACTGACTGTTCTGCATGATATGTTAATGATATCACCCTAACCTTTTACAAATGAGATGGCTTACTGTTAACTTGTTGCAGAGTCCTGGGTTTGAGACTTGCAAGGGATGATTATTTTGTTGCTGGGCAGAACAGGGTCTGTTGGAGACAGAGTGATTAAGGCACTTTAAAGCAGTTGTAAGCAGGTTTGTACAGAGCTGTGTGGAGCTAAGCGATGCTTACGTGAGCTCAGCTTCACTTACGCCTGCTTACAGCCACTTAAACTCTCACTAATTTCAAATAAAGAAAAGAAAAATGTAAGGAAAGTGGTGAAATTGGAGCAAGCAGGGGGAAAACAAGATGAGAAACTGGTAGAGTTGTGCAGGACGAGAGTAGGAAAGGACCATAGCTCTGCATTTCTTCAGCAGCGACAACTGCTTTCATTGTGGGGAATTTAGAATTTGGAGCCTCACACCCTACAGGGAGGAGTATAGGCATCATACATAAGGATGATTGGTAGGGTTAGATTGTATGATGGATACATGTCTCTGGGCAAAATGCAGAGCTATGTATAGGATGTGATTTTTTTGGGGGGGATAGTGTACTACATGAACTACAAAATAAACTGGCACCTCACCTAAGTGTCATGTTTAATCATAGCCTCACCTCAGGCTTCGTGCCCACTGAGTGGCGCACAGCTACAGTTATCCCACTCCACATGGGAGAATCCACCTTGGATCCCAGGAACTACTTTCCCATCAGTCTGACAAGCCTGATCTGCAAGGGCATGGAACGCATTATCATGGAACTTATAAAGAAAGACATTGGCAACCTTCAAACCCTGGACCCCACTCAGTTTGGGTTCATGAAGGGACGATCTTGTCTACTGAACCTGATTGACTTCTTTGAATCAGTCCCCAGAGCTGTGGACAAGGGTAAGGCGGTCCACACAGCCTATTTGGACCTCGCCAAGGCCTATGACACCATCCCTCACTCTGGAATCATAGATAAACTTACTAAGCTGGGAATAAATCCTTACATCACTCGATGGGTTGCCAACTGGCTTACTGACAAAACCCAGACTGTAAAAGTAGCCGACTCCAAATCCAGCTCCAAACAAGTGACAAGTGGAGTCCCTCAGGGTTCAGTCCTGGGACCGCTCTTGTTTGGCATCTACTTCTCTGAAGTACAGGCCAACACTAAGGGACTCTGGCTAAGAACATTCACAGATGACTGCAAACTGGGAGCCATTATTGAATCCCCAAATGATGTGGATATTCTACAAAAGGGCCTTACAGAAACAGATGCCTGATGCCAGAGCCATCTGCTCAAGCTTAATGCCAAAAAATGTATAGTTATCCCCTTTGGGAAAAACATGTACCCCTGAATTACCACATAGGTGGCAGTACACTAAACACCAAAAGTGTGATGAGAGACTTAGGGACACAGGTGGACAGTGGTCTCACCTTCAATAACCACATCGCCACAACAGTCAGGAAATCCTTCTATGTGGCACACCTCATCACTAAGGGCTTTTCATCCAGAAAAAAGGAGGTCATTGTCCCACTGTACTCATCCCTCATTAGACCCATTATAGAGTACAAAGCCCTATTTGGTATGTACCTCACATGACAGCTGCAACAGCTGGAAAGGCCACAGATATACCTCACTAAAAGAATCACAGACCGAAAGCAGATGCCCTATGCTGACTGTCTAAAAAAACTCCAGCTATACTCTGTGGCATATCATCTACTCAGAAGTGATCTCTGCTTAACATACAAGGCCATGTCAAACCCTGAGCTGTTGGACATGCTCTACTTAAAGAAATCCCTCAGAGCCACATGCCCAGGGATCTAAACCTTGTCATCACAATGAACAAAACATGCTGGAGGGATAGTTCCTGACCCTGAGACTCCCCATACCCAGGAATAGACTGCCCATACATGTCAAGCAGAGCACCTCCTTGGCCCTCTTCAAAAGGAACCTTGATGATTGGATGGGAGATAGGAAATTCACCCCGGGGATCATGTCAGTCGCCCTGCTAGACAGGGGTCCAGGGAAGTAAATATTGTGGGAAGAAATATCCAGGGAATTGTTATGGCTAGACTTGTATAGGCCCTAGGGCCGATAGCCTAGTACCAACCTATGAACCTATGATAGATGCCCTTTTTTTAAGATGAGAGTGGGATGTTAAGGAAGGATTATAGGTAAGTGTGGTGAGGGAATTTTGGTATGAGAGGTTGCATTTGCAGAAAGACAAGACAGAAAAGACAGCAGCAGAGGTGGTGTATGACACATGGGTGGGTAAAAACTTTGACGGGAGGGTGGTTGTGAATCAGTGGCTCATGAGCCGCCAGATGGTAGTAGTGGCACTGATCCCCCCACCTGATGGCAATCACCACTACTCCTTCACAGCTGCAAAGATGGCTATGCTGGGGGCTAGGCTGGAGGGGCCACCTGCCTCTCTATCTGTGCCAACCTGCCCTCCACCTGATGCAGGTGGTCATCCAGCTCCATCTGGAGGACACTGCGCACCATGCCACAAATCTCATCCCAGGTGACAACATCCTCACCATGGCCACTTGCAGGGGATGCAAGCCCCATCCCCTACAGCAGTTCCACCCGAGGGTGGTGCAGGACCAGCAAATGAGGGAGGTCTGAATTGGGTCCCAGACGTGCTGGCACCTCATGCCTTGGCCAGGTGGGGTGGGAGGGTGACAACATCCTCACCATGCCCACTTGCAGGGGATGCAAGCCCCATCCCCTGCAGCAGTTCCACCCGAGGGTGGTGCAGGACCAGCAAATGAGGGAGGTCTGAATTGGGTCCCAGACGTGCTGGCACCTCATGCCTTGGCCAGGTGGGGTGGGAGAGGCAGATCCACTGGGATGTGCCCTCCTGTACATGCTATCGTGTGGAAATTAACAATGAATATTGGTTAGTCATGAACAACACATTACAACATTAGTCAAAATAGCATATATGGATATTCCCATTTACCCAAAACAGTGCAATTATAACAGTGCCATAGCAAACAGAACCCATGCATATATGGAATGGCATTCAGAGTTGCAACAGCATGCCAGTTAAAGGTATGTCAGGCAGGCAATAACAATGATTATTCAACAGGGAATATTAGTATTCAAACAGTTTAAACAAATGATTAACCAAATGGAACAATGGTCACAACAGTAGATGTTTATTTACGAACATACCCATGTTGGTTTCATTGTGATGATTGGATCAGTTAAGTGGTGAGGGAATGGAACAGATTCAATTGACAACTGCTATCAAGTATATTTGTCAGTACACTACTATTCACTACTCAACATTCTGACCACACTTACACTCTACCTAGGCCATGGGCCTGCTACAGCACACCAACAGCTGTACATATCAACAGATCAATTGTACCCTTATTTTAGTTATACACATCATACCTGTTTCTATACAGCTTTCTTTACCTGTGGGCCCTGTGCAGATGAACTTTTGACATACGTCTACTGTGACATTCTCTGTGTTCAGTTTCTTGGCAACTGGTGAAACTATCCGTGACAGCGTGACACTTGAGGAGCTTGTCTGGGCCAGACTGCAGAGTGTGGATGGCCAGCTTGCATCTATTTGTAGGACTGGAGCTGATCAACACAGCAATTGTACACCTTTCATAGTTATACTCATCATACTAGTATTTCTATTCAGATTTCTTTACTTGTGTGCCCTGTGTGGAAAATATATGTGTTGCAGTACATTACTTTTTCTATTCAGATTGCAATTTACAACTGTAGAACCAGACTGACATGTTAGTGGTGGTCCCTGGATTTGAACTGTGGTGTGTGTGCAAAATTGAATTACAGGCCTAGTCGTTATCAGACTGAGTTACTGGGGAGGGGTTGTGTGTTGTTTGTCACATTTTTATCTAGTACATAGTTTTGTGCACAGTACTTTTATTATCAAATGTTGCATTATTTGTTTTCCATTTTCAGTACAAATTATGCATACACAACAGACATTGCTGTCAGTGTTTGAGAAACATGTGCACATTAGCTGGATTGCACATTTGACTGTTTTACAACTACATACTGCAATTTAGATTCTTGAGTACACAGTGTAGGTTTTAAGTCTGAACCTGTTAGTCTTTTACATTTTTCAGTGCATTCACAGCTACATACAGCTAAAATTGAAAGGTTAACACAGGACAATGCTGGCAGACACACAAGTACAACACATTCTGATGGAAATATGTATTGTTGCTTTTTTCAGTTATTTGACATGCCCATTTTAAAGTATGCAGACACACAGTGCTATATCATTTCACATCAGTTAATGCATTTTGCAGGGCATATACATTTCTATTTTTCAGGTACAAGTGAGATGACACACACCAGTGTTTGGGATCACCTTTATTAGTTTTGACATACATATCTGTGTACATCTCAGACATCCACAATTACTATTCCTGGATGATCTGTTACTGTAGCCCTGACATGACACTTTCTTGGGAGGTTCACTCAGACACACTCATACATATTCTACTATTACTCTCCTGCATATTGTACCTTGTTTGCTACTGACATCTGTATTACACAGCAGCTGGAAATACTCCATTGTAATGCTGGCAGCCTGACACAGGCATTTATTCCTGACATTCGGGCCAGTCGCTGCACATGAGCCTCCACATTCTGGGACCACTCTGCAGCAGCTGTATGGGGAGAGATGACACATTAATCACACCTGCACAGTCTAAAGTTTTTTTTCCATACTTAGAGATACATAAGACTGCATACTTACAGACACATGGGACATCCTGCACTCAAACTTCTTGGATCCACTGGTCCAAGAGTGCACCCCTCCTCTGCTTCAGTTCATTGTAGTAGAGATGTACCTGCTCACCAGTTCAGGGTATGTCAGTGGCACTGGTGAGATCATGTGCAAGCTGGTCACAGGCCACCACTTTGTACCTTGCCCTGGTACTGGCCATGCAGCAGCCTGGCATCATTTTTTTTACTAGGAGCCCAACCATAACCCTGGAATCCTGGATGCCCCAATGTTGCGCTCAGAAGTGAACACCTTCACCAAATCTGACATTTTGGTCCTGTTGAGAGCAATCCCAAATGGTTATGGCTGTGTTCCCACCCGTGCGGTTTATATAAGGCAGTTTTCCCACACTTTTTCTTGATTGGCTGGTTTTAATATGCTGAACTATGCTTAGCTCAGCACAAAACCACATAGCAATGCTTACACCAGATAAGCACAGCTGAAAGCAGGTAAGCAATGCTTACACTAGCAAAGCATTGCTTAACTCTATTTTTTTAGTAAATTTATAAATTATTTTTTACATTTACATTTTACATATTCCCGCCCTTACTGTGCTATACGTGAGCCATATGATTGATAGCTATCATTCAAATTCCTTAAAAGTTTATTAAATAAATTGGCAGAGGGGGGATTCAAACCAATCATGTTCTGGAAAGACCCCAAAAGTACCTCACCAAGAGGATCAAAGGGCTCAAACAGATGCCATATGCTGCCCGGTTAAAGAAACTCCAGCTCTATTCAGTGGCATACCGACTGCTCAGAGGCAATCTGTGTCTGACGTATAAAGCCATGTCCAACCCGGAATTAATGGACATGCTGCACTTCAGAAAATCCAAATCCCATCGAGCTACATGCTCGAGATACTTGAACCTCAGCACTGAAATAAATAGGACATGCTGGAGGGACAGATTCATAACCCAGAGGCTCCCTTCACTCTGGAATAAAATCCCAGTCCAGGTTAGGCAGAGTCCCTCATTGACTCTCTTCAAGAGGAATCTTGATGGGTGGATGGGAGATCGTAGGTTTACCCTGGGTATCACTTCTGTGTCACTGTTAGACAAAGGCACAGTATACTAATCTCGAAAAAGGGCATAGCAAAATTAATTAAAATGGGTGGCGAAAGCCAAACACACTCTGGCTAGGCTTATAAATGCCCTAGGGAAGTTAGCCTAGCATGAACCTATGAACCTATGAACCTATATACTACCCTATGGCAGTATCACTTTGCTACAGCCACTTGTTGATGTTTTCGATCACAGTAGCACTTCTATCATTTTCAGGATTTCAGCCAGACTAAGCATAGCAGTGCGCCTCACAAAAAAGATGCGCACCGCTTAAATTTTGGTTTTATTTAATGAAAAAATATTAATTTTTTTGTATTTTTATTACTTTCCTCTTGCCCTACTGCTTCCATGCATGTAGGGCAAGAGTACATACATTCGAGGGTGTGCACTTGAAGGCTGCTGCCTTCTAGATGTGTTTTTTTTTCTTTTTATTTCAGTGTCCGCAGACACTGAAATGCTAGCTACGTACATTTCAGTGTCTGCAGTCACTGGTTTGTACATAATATTCGAGCCAGGCTCTAATATTATGTACATAGACACTCGTCTGTGTCACAAAGTGCTGTATGGTACTTTCTGAGTGAAGGGGGTGTGTTACATGTGCAGGGACTGCTGAAACATGCCCCCTGCACTCATTCATGGTTCGTGTTTGTTTAGATTAAACAGCAGCATGCCTTCATGCATATGCAAGGCACACTGCTATTCTAAATGGACATGAACCACTCCATGCAAGAATAGTCTGATTCTTGCATGGAGTTTCATGAATCCCAGGGTTAGTAAGGAATACTTTATTAATCCTGAAAAACAGTGTTGACATCTAGGAACAAAATCCAAGCTCTAAACCAATTTTCTCTTCCTGTCCTAACTTAGATTTTTGGAGTGATTGACTGGCCCCAAAACCTGTTGGATAGATTGGATAGGAAAACAAGAAGGATGATTTATGCTCACCAAATGATTTATGAAAATTAGTGTACACCAAGATTATATATTCCCCATTCTGAAGGAGGGATGGGCCTCCTTAAAATTGATTACATGTATAGATCTACAGTTTTGTGACTCCACACATATATGCTGACCTCACGAGACCCAAATGTAGTGAAAGTTTTGAAACATGAGGAAAATAAATCTAAGATGACTTCTCTGCTTAATTTTGCAGAAGCATATCGGCATCAAGCAGGAATGGAAATCATACCAGAAGTAGATACAAATCAGGCAGCAACTGAATATACCAAAAAACACAAGAAATAATATAATGTGAAGGACCATATGAGAAGGCAAGAAATGTGGGAAAAGCATAAATATAGTTGCAAGTATTGAAAACTTCTGAAAGAACCTCATATTGATCAGGAACAGATGCAGGAATGGTTAAGGAGAGGTGAATTCAAACCAAGAGATGAAAGGTTAATACTGGCAGCCCAAAACAGTGGGCTACATAGACGTTGGTTTACAAAGTCCATTGAACATGTGGGAGAAACAGACAAATGAAGGTTTTGCAAAACTGAATTGGAAACTGTTGCACACCTTATTTTTGGTTGTGACATACTAATGTTAGAAGAACTGTATACTGAAAGGCATAATAATGTGGCAAGATTGTTACACTGGGGATTTTGCAAACATTATAGTACTGAAGTGGCTGAAAAACACTAGAAACTTAAGCCACAAAGAATCATAGAAAATGATAAAGTTTATATCACATGGGATCACCCATTACCAACAATTCAAAAGATAGATGCTAGAAAAACAGATATAATGGTCCAAGAAAAGAAGACAAGAGTAGCACTGATCACTGAAATCACCAAACCCAGTGACTACAGTGTCTTGCATACAGAGAGACACAAAGTCATAAAATATCAGGATCTGCAGGCAGAAATGAGAGCAATGTGGAAGAAAGATACCCAGACAGTTCCAATAGTAGTAGGAGCAACGGGTCTTATAAAAAAGAATTTACAGTCGTATTTAGATATGTTACCAATCCATGTACTCCATACAAATTGCAGAAGAAGTCATTACTGGACATATTTTGTGTGCTGTGAAGAGCACTTTTGGCTGACATAAAAGACTGAAACAATACTAATTTCATTAACTTTAGTCATACTTTGACTTAGGAATGGGGTCCATTCCCATATTAGAAACCCAAAAGACTTGGAGAAATTAAAACAGAGTCTTGTACTGTCATGTCATATACCTGCAGTCCTAAGATCCACCTTAATAATCTGGCATTTTTCTGGCTGGCTCTGTGTAGTCATGTTAAGACATTGGGATCTGTACCTACAGCGAATTTTCTTCCATACAGATAAGGCTGAAATTTCTGCAGTGCCCATGCTATGGCTAAACATCCCTTTTCTACAGCTGCGTAACATTCCTCCCTGGGTTGGAGGAGTCTACTACTGTGATCTATCACTGGGTGTCTTTCTGCATGTGAGGAAACCTGGCTAAGTACAGCCCCACCCCATGTCTTGAAGCATCCACCTGCACAACAAATTCTTTGCTGTAATCTAGACTGGTTAACACATGGGTCCTCCCAAAGCTCCTTTAAGCTTCTGGAATGCCTACTCACATGCTTGGGTCCAGACTACCTTATCTGATCTGTTTTTTTTTGTCAGATCTGTGAAGAGAGCAGCTATTGTATTATAATTGGGTACAAACTTTCTATTGTACCCAGCTGCCGCTAAGAATACCCTCACCTGCTTTTTTGGTAATAGGGGCAGGTCATGTCTGAATGGCTTCCACTTTAGCAGGGTCTGGCCTGATCTTACCAATCTCCACCCTATATCCCATGTAGGAGACCTCTGCCATACCCACCTGACACTTACTAGGCTTAATGGTCAACCCTGCAGTTTGCAGTCTGCCCAAGACCTTCCTGACATGCTGAAGGTGATCTTGCCAGGAATGGCTATAGATGGTAATATCATCCAGGTAAGCATTGGCATAATCTCCTGCTAGGATATGATCTACCAGCCTCTGGAAAGTCACTGGGTTATTTTCATCCCAAAGGACATATTCATGAACTCATAAAAGCCAAAGGGAGTCACAAAGGCTGACCTCTTTCTAGGACTGGGAGTTAAGGGCACCTGCCAGTAGACCTTGGTCAGATCAATAGTGGTCAATTATTTAGCCCCACCCAGCTTCCCTAAGGCTTCATCTGTCTTAGGCATCGGGTAGGAATCTAACCTATTGTGACTATTTAATAGTCTGTATTAGAACCTGCTGCTGCCATCCTTCTGTAGTACCAACACCACTGGGGAGTGCCAGGGACTGCTGGATTCCTGGATTACTCCCAGTTCCGACATCTTCTGTATCTTCTCCCTCAGAGTCTGTCTGACGTGCTCAGGCACCCTGTAAGGGGCCTGCTTGATAGGTCTTTGGGGCCATGTATCCACATGGTGCTGCACCACGTGGGTGCACCCTGGATTTTCAGTGAACATGTCTCCAGACTCCTATAACACTGCTTGGATTTCTTGAACCTGGGTAGGGGATAGGTGCTGGAACATTGCTACCCCTTCCACTGAGGTTTCAGTCTGAGCCTCACTGAGGAGATCAGTCACCATATCCCCCTCAGCCTCCTCCTGCCATCCACTGCAAATACTCAGCACAAGGGCTTCCCTATTATGGTAAGGCTTTATCATGTTAACATGGTACAATGTGTGCCCCTGCCTCCTGCCTAGCAGTTCCACCATATAGTTAACATCACTGACCTTCCTTACCACGTTGGAGAGTCCTTCCCAAGATGTCTGCAGCTTATTGTGTCTGGCAGGAATGAAAACCATCACCTGCTGTCCCACAACATATTCTCTGGCTCAAGCATTCCTGTTATACCAGACCTTTATCTGCTGTTGGGCTCCTGCCAGGTTCTCCTGGGTCAAGCCCATGAGCTCCCTAAGCCTTGTCCTGATGTTTAAGACATATGCCACAGCAGATGCCTTGTGGGATTCACACTCACCCTCCCACTCATCATGAATCAAATCTAAAGGTCCCCTCACTCTATGCCCATACAGCAACTCAAAGGGTGAAAAAATGGTGGATTCTTGGGGTACCTCTCTGTAAGCAAATGGTAGATGGGGCAAATAATTGTACCACTGTCTCTTAAACTGGTCTGCAAATGCATGTAGCATGGTCTTTAGTGTAGATTTTAACCTCTCTACAAGACCATTAGTCTGGGGCTGGTAGGGGGTTGTCTTTAGGTGCTTCACCATATAGTGCTGCCACAGACAAGCCAGCAGGTCTGACATAAAACTGGCACCTCTCTCAGTCAGTATTTCTCTTGGGAAACCTACCCTGCTGAGAATCTCTAGAAAAGCATTTGCCACTTTCTCTGCCTTGATGGAGGGAAGAGCTACTGCCTCAGAGTATCTAGTATCATAGTCTAGTACCATTAAGTCTTCCATGTGGAACTTGGGATACTCCAAGGTCCCACAATATCCATAGCTACCTTCCAAAATGGTTCCTTAATCACAGGTAAAGGCATCAAAGGAGCTATGACCTTGTCTCCTGCCTTGCCTACTTTTTGGCTCTTCTCACAGGTCCTGCAGTATCCTGTTACATCCCTGGCAATCCCAGGCCGAAAACGTTCTGCATAATATGTCTCTTGGTATCCTTTATGCCCATATGACCTGCAAAAGGAATGTCATGGGATATGGCTAGAAATGCCAGTTGGTAGGCTCTGGGCACTATCAACTGCTGTATTACCTCACCTTCTAACACTCCCTCAGGGATACACTTTATATACAGTAACCCTTGTTCAAGTATAGTCTCCCCTTTTCCTTGAGAATCAGGCACCTCCCGAGCTACCTCTCTCAAGCCTTGTAATGTATGGTCTGAGAGCTGGTTCTGTGTCAACTCTACCTTTGTAACTTTTACCAGCTCCACTTCCATAGGACGTCTGGTATCTTCTGACAGTGGTGCCTCACTATCAGACTAGGTACTACCACTCACCTCTGCCCTTGCAGTCACTCTGTCCAAGGGAACATCAATACTTACCAGCAGCTGGGGCTCATCTTCAGGATCACTGCTACATGACAGCTCCCTCCCTGAATGAGTCACATCACCAGTCCTGGCTTAATGGATGCAGTCTGTCTGAGTTTCCCCCAGCCTACCAGACCCACATACCTGTCTCCAAGCCTGACTGCATGTCAATGCATGCACACAAGGTACCGCATTATCAAAAACATTCCCTATCAAAACAACTGCAGGGATATCCTCAAACACACCTGCTTGCCTACTTCCTCTTCCACCCTCCCCACTCAAGGTGAATCCTGGCTAAAGGCATTTGTAATGGGATCCCTCCTAAAGCTCTGTCAGGACTGGACTGCCCAAGCAAGTACTGCTCCTCTTTAACCAATGCAAGCTTCACAATGGTTATATCAGAGGCTGTGTCTCTCTTGGCATTGGCCTGTTTTCCATCCACCAAGACAGGATACAAACTTTGGTGATGTTTTGGTACCCCTGTTGTCTCCAGACAAGTTACTACTGGCATTCTGTTATTCCCACTTGCTGGATCTCCCAGCTTTTGTTCCACACCTTGCTTCCGTGGACATCTATATGCTACATGGCCCCACTGGTTACATATAAAACATTTCACTCTTAATCCTGGCTGTGTACCTGAACTAGTCACTTCTCCTGTGACTGGTGGACTCTGTTGGGGCAGTTTAGGCTGCCCACCATCAGATTCCTTATATTCATATGCAGCACTGGGTATCTTTTTCCTATACAGTGATGCCCTGATTGCTAAGTAGAGATCCCTTTTTTTCCCCATCACATCTATAGAGCTGCATTCCCTAGCTGCTAAGAGTCTCATGTCCTCAGACAAAGTGCTAAGGGCTTGTTCCCTCAGCTAAAGGTCTGTCAGCCTTTGAAAAGTGGTGATCTGACACCCACTCACCCACCTATGAAAATAAATGCTTAAATCAGTAATATAATCACACACAGTTTCATCTGCCTTGCATCTATGCTTCATGTAAGCTTCAGGTGTTAACTTAAAACACTCCAAAAAACTTTTTTTTTAACTGTAGCATAGTTTAAGCAATCAGCATCAGGCAATTTAGAAACAGCAGTAACATCTTTACTATGGAGTAAGGGGGTCAGCAACCTTACCCAAAGCCCTTGGTCATCATTATACTGTTTACGTATCCTTTCAAATATATGAATAAAACTATCAAAATTATCACCCTCTGTAAACTGAGGAAGAAATTTACTGACCTTTATTGCTTCTGGTTTTGGTTATTCCCTTCTCCATTACCTTCATGATCCTGGTGAAAAGTCAGCATCTCCATCTCATGTTGACACTGCTTCTCCTTTTCTTTGGCTTCCAAATGCCACAGTCTCTCATTTTCTTCAGTCTCCTAACACCACAGTTTCTCATTTTCTTCAGCCTCCAAACACTGCAGTCTCTCTGATAAGTCTAGTTCCAAACATTTGGCCTCCAGTTCAAGTCTCTTTAACTCCAGACACATTTTAAGTCCTCTGAGGAAAAGTTGAATTGTCTGGTTTCTGAGAGCTGTAAATCAATAATGCCAGACTAGTTGTCTTCCAGTTGCTGATCTGTGCTGCAGCTGTGATTAAGGCTACAATAATTTCCCCTTTAGTCAGGTTGGCATGCACCAGTCCTTCGACTTGGCACATATCAGCCAGCTAGTTCATTATCCAATTGCCATAATCCTCTGAAGACATCCTTGTCTGCTATCCCTGACTAACTAAGCTAACAAAAAGTAAGTAAATAAAACTATTGTGATATGAAACTCTGAATGTCTACTTTGTGGCTGCTTGAGAGTACAATTTTTTTAGTGACAACTGCTTAATTAGGTGCTCAATTAATATTCCACCACTGCTTACCAATACGTGACGTTCCCTCGCTGGGCCAGTAATCAAGGAGACTGAAGCCACACTACTGACACTGGAGAGGAATATGCAGTTGGAATACAAATGGATACACTCAGTATTTCCAGATGCAGACCTCTCTGCATCAAGCACAATTTCCCTTAAGAGCACACAGACACACACTCAGCCCTGGATCTGGGTGTCACTATCTGCCTCTCCTCAGGTCCCCAGTAAGGATCCCCACTGGCACTGTGAAACCACTGCTTCATGTCCCTGCCTCAAGTAGTTGACACACACACTCTGAGATTTAATTACACAAACACATGCATGTGTGCGCACACACACACACACACACACACACACACACACACACACACACACACACACACACACACACACACACACACACACAGCTGGGAAAGGTTGGTACAGATTACCCACTCTGCCAACTTTGCCTAGACTATAAGGTAGATTCTCTGCCACCAGTCAGTTACTATAAGGCTCGTAAAAGGGTATCCAGTAATGCTGAGTAAAGTTAATATTAATGCAAATGGTAATGTTGACCAAACAGCAAGGCTTCGGGAGTGGCCAGAGTTATCACCAAATAAATATGTGCAAATCCTCTCAAAGCTTAAATATTTTCTAAAAAGGACCAGTTATAATGAAAGGTTTAAATGTAATAATAAATAATAATAGAACAAGAAAAAACTAAGTTTACATTTACAGTAAACCACAGAGATCAAATTGCAGGAAATATTCAAAAAGGACAGACCTATACAAATAAAGAAGAACAATCTCTAAACTAAGCTCCACTATATTCCTGACTAAATCAAGGAGAATTACTATTCCCTGATAACTTACTTGATAGAGTGAGGCAGAATGAAATACATGAGCAATCTTTCTAGTCAGTTTCCCCAAATCAGAATACTCAATACTCCCTGTAAAATATAATATCCAAGATGGCTTGCAGAATGATTTTATCTGGTAACCTGACTCTAGGTTCTCACAGTATCCCCCTTTGAAGCTGAGACAGAAATTTAGCATAGATGGCTACAATACACATCTAAATGTTTATGGCAGTGCCTGAGGCTTCCCCTCTTTTTACTGAGCTAATGAACAAAGGTGGCTTCTAGACCTACTGTCTCCAGTCCTATTCACTGGAATACTCCTACTGCAGAGTGCCATTTTAATGGTTTAACAGATCATTTATATTTCTCTTATTTTTCTTAAAGTAAGCTAGCTGGTTAACCTCTGCTGTCCCAGTATCCTCTATTAATTTTCAAATCTAGGTGTTTAGGATTTCCCTCTCTCTTCCCCCCCTTGGCTGTCCTGGTGTGACTTAGTTTGAACTCTACAGTTCCCTACAAAACAGTGTCTACAGGACTGCAATCAGTTTCTCTCAACATTTAAACAGATTGAACTCTACAGTTCCCTACAAAACGGTGTCTACAGGACTGCAATCAGTTTATCTCGACATTTAAACAGATTGAACTCTACAGTTTCATAAAAAATGGTGTCTACAGGACTGCAATCAGTTTCTCTCAACATTTAAACAGAGTAGGTTTCACACACAAAAAGCATTTGTTAAGCTTTCACTTACAGTGCTTTGTAATTAAGCAGGTCACCATATTGGTCAGCCATAGGGCTCTTTGTTTCTACTTGAGTGGTTGCCTCCTTCCCCTGTAACTGAAGTAAAGTTGACTCTTATATTAAGAGCTGTAATACTTACCTTATAGCTTTAGGACACCTTAGGAAACCTTGTAAACTGCAATAGCCTGACATTTGAACAAGTAACCCTTGTAAAAATTCCCAAAATTGTATACTGTTGGCCTGTCTTTCCTGCTAAACATAAGTGAAATTACAGTGCTGAGTGCAAGTAACATTAAAATTAAAGTACTGAGTGCAAATAACACAGTGCTGAGTGCAGATTTTAGGCCGTTACATTCAACTTATCTCTGGTGTGGTGTCTTGAGTCAATCAGGGTATTCCTTGTAACCACTCCCACTGCCTTCTCTTTTCCCCCACCCCCCTCTTTCCTCAAACAGGATAAACTGCTACAATTCAGTACAGGCATTATTTTCAAATCTAGGTGCTTAGGATTTCAGTCTCTCTTCCCCCCCCCCTTGGCTGACCTGGTGTGACTTAGTGTAAGTTTCTTCATTGTATGGATCTTTTACTGCTTTTTGTGTAACTGAATGACCTGCTACTAAATTCTGATTCTGCACAGACTGCTCTATTTTTTTCAGAGGCTCTATAAGTAGCTAGTGACTTTACTGAATTTCTGTGGTAATATTTGTGTTTAAACTGAACCTGTACCTAGAGAAAGTGTAATCAGAGCTCCTCCTTACTGCATGTGTTTTTTTAATGTTTAAATTGCACACACACATTGAAGAAGTGCTTTTATGACTTGAATAACTTGGGATAGCTATACCTGAAGTGCTTTTATTGCCAATTTTCCAGTTGTACAATTGTGAATAATTGATTTAGTTTTTCTGGTATATCTTTAAAATCTGGCAAGTGTTTATTTACTGCATTGCTCTCTTGCTTAGGTTTCTTAGCTATAAATCTTAGTTCATTCTGAAATATGCTACTTTACCCCCCACCAAACCTTTCGGAATGCATTATTATATAAGAACTGCCTGTTGTTGCCTTTATGCTTACCCTAGAATCTTTGCTTTTCTCTTTTCCTAGTTGAACTCTACAGTTCCCTACAAAACGGTGTCTAGAGGACTGCAATCAGTTTCTCTCAACATTTAAACAGAGTAGGTTGCACACACAAAAAGCATTTGTTAAGCTTTCACTTACAGTGCTTTGTAATTAAGCAGGTCACCATATTGGTCAGCCATAGGGCTCTTTGTTTCTACTTGAGTGATTGCCTCCTTCCCCTGTAACTGAAGTAAATTTGACTCTTACATTAAGAGCTGTAATACTTACCTTATAGCTTTAGGGCACCTTAGGTAACCTTGTAAACTGCAATAGCCTGACATTTGAACAAGTAACTCTTGTAAAAATTCCCAAATTGTATACTGTTGGTCTGTCTTTCCTGCTAAACATAAGTGAAGTTACAGTGCTGAGTGCAAGTAACATTAAAATTAAAGTACTGAGTGCAAATAACACAGTGCCGAGTGCAGATTTTAGGCCCTTATATTCAACTTATCTCTGGTGTGGTGTCTTGAGTCAATCAGGGTATTCCTTGTAACCACTCCAACTGCCTTCTCTTTTCCCCCACCGCCCGCTTTCCTCAAACAGGTTAAACTGCTACAATTCAGTAAAGGCATCATTTTGAAATCTAGGTGCTTAGGATCCCTCCCTTGGCTGACCTGGTGTGACTTACTGTAAGTTTCTTCATTGTATGGATCTTTTACTGTTTTTTTGTGAAACTGAATGACCTGCTGCTAAATTCTGATTCTGCACAGACTGCTCTATTTGTTTTTTCAGAGGCTCTATAAGTAGCTAGTGACTTTACTGAATTTCTGTGGTAATATTTGTGTTTAAACTGAACCTGTACCTAGAGAAAGTGTATAATCAGAGCTCCTCCTTGCTGCATGTGTTTTTTAATGGTTAAATTGCACACACATATTGAAGAAGTGCTTTTATGACTTGAATAACTTGGGCTAGCTATACCTGAAGTGTCTTTACTGGCAATTTTCCAGTTGTACAATTGTGAATAATTTAGTTTTTCTGGTATATCTTTAAAATCTGGCAAGTGTTTATTTACTGCATTGCTCTCTTGCTTAGGTTTCTTAGCTATAAATCTTAGTTCATTCTGAAGTATGCTACTTTACCCCCCCCCCACCAAACCTTTCTGAATGCATTATTATATAATAACTGCCTGTTGTTGCCTTCATGCTTACCCTAGAATCTCTGCTTTTCTCTTTTCCTAGTTGAACTCTACAGTTCCCTACAAAACGGTGTCTACAGGACTGCAATCAGTTTCTCTCAACATTTAAGCAGAGTAGGTTGCACACACAAAAAGCATTTGTTAAGCTCTCACTTATGGTGCTTTGTAATTAAGCAGGTCACCATATTGGTCAGCCATAGGGCTCTTTGTTTCTACTTGAGTGATTGCCTCCTTCCCCTGTAACTTAAGTAAATTTGACTCTTACATTAAGAGCTGTAATACTTACCATATAGCTTTAGGACACCTAAGGAAACCTTGTAAACTGCAATAACCTGACATTTGAGCAAGTAACCCTTGTAAAAATTCCCAAAATTGTATACTGTTGGTCTGTCTTTCCTGCTAAACATAAGTAAAATTACAGTGCTGAGTGCAAGTAACATTAAAATTAAAGTACTGAGTGCAAATAACACAGAGCTGAGTGCAGATTTTTGGCCCTTACATTCAACTTATCTCTGGTGTGCTGTCCTGAGTCAATCAGGATATTCCTTGTAACCACTCCCACTGCCTTCACTTTTCCCCCACCTCCCTCTTTCCTCAAACAGTTAAACTGCTACAATTGAGTACAGGCATAATTTTGAAATCTAGGTGCTTAGGACCCCCCCCCCCCTTGGCTAACCTGGTGTGACAGTGTGTTTCTTTATTGTATGGATCTTTTACTGTTTTTTGTGTAACTGAATGACCTGCTGCCAAATTCTGATTCTGCACAGACTGCTCTTTTTTTTCAGAGGCTCTATAAGTAGCTAATGACTTTACTGAATGTCTGTGGTAATATTTGTGTTTAAACTGAACCTGTACCTAGAGAAAGTGTATAATCAGAGCTCCTCCTTGCTGCATGTGTTTCTTAATGTTTAAATTACACACACACATTGAAGAAGTGCTTTTATGACTTGAATAACTTGGACTAGCTATACCTGAAGTGCTTTTACTGGCAGTTTTCCAGTTGTACAATTGTGAATAATTTATTTAGTTTTTCTGGTATATCTTTAAAATCTGGCAAGTGTTTATTTACTGCATTGCTGTCTTGCTTGCGTTTCTTAGCTATAAATCTTAGTTCATTCTGAAGTATGCTACTTTACCCTTCCACCAAACCTTTCTGAATGCATTATTATATAATAACTGCCTGTTGTTGCCTTCATGCTTACACTAGAATCTCTGCTTTTCTCTTTTCCTAGTTGAACTCCACAGTTCCCTACAAAACGGTGTTTACAGGACTGCAATCAGTTTCTCTCAACATTTAAACAGAGTAGGTTGCACACACAAAAAGCATTTGTTAAGCTTTCACTTACAGTGCTTTGTAATTAAGCAGGTCACCATATTGGTCAGCCATAGGGCTCTTTGTTTCTACTTGAGTGGTTGCCTCCTTCCCCTGTAACTGAAGTAAATTTGACTCTTACATTAAGAGCTGTAATACTTATCTTATAGCTTTAGGACACCTTAGGAAACCTTGTAAACTGCAATAGCCTGACATTTGAACAAGTAACCCTTGTAAAAATTCCCAAAATTGAATACTGTTGGTCTGTCTTTCCTGCTAAACATAAATGAAATTACAGTGCTGAGTGCAAGTAACATTACAATTAAAGTACTGAGTGCAAATAAAACAGTGCTGAGTGCAGATTGTAGGCCCTTACATTCAACTTATCTCTGGTGTGGTGTCTTGAGTCAATCAGGGTATTCCTTGTAACCACTCGCACTGCTTTCTTTTTCCCCACCCCCCTCTTTCCTCAAACAGGTTAAACTGCTACAATTCACTACAGGCATCATTTTCAAATCTAGGTGCTTAGGATCCCCCCCCCCCCTTTGCTGACCTGGTGTGACAGTGTAAGTTTCTTCATTCTATCGATGTTTTACTGTTTTTTGTGTAACTGAATGACCTGCTGCTATATTCTGATTCTGCACAGACTGCTCTATTTGTTTTTTGCAGAGGCTCTATAAGTAGCTAGTGACTTTATTGAATTTCTGTGGTAATATTTGTGTTTAAACTGAACCTGTACCTAGAGAAAGTGTATAATCAGTGCTCCTCCTTGCTGCATGTGTTTTTAATGTTTAAATTGAAGAAATGCTTTTATGACTTGAATAACTTGGGCTAGCTATACCTGAAGTGCTTTTACTGGCAATTTTCCAGTTGTACAATTGTGAATAATTGATTTGGTTTTTCTGGTATATCTTTAAAATCTGACAAGTGTTTATTTACTGCATTGCTCTCTTGCTTAGGTTTCTTAGCTATAAATCTTAGTTCATCCTGAAGTATGCTACTTTACCCCCCCCCCAAACCTTTCTGAATGCATTATTATATAATAACTGCCTGTTGTTGCCTTCATGCTTACCCTAGAATCTCTGCTTTTCTCTTTTCCTAGTTGAACTCTACAGTTCCCTACAAAACGGTGTCTATAGGACTGCAATCAGTTTCTCTCAACATTTAAACAGAGTAGGTTGCACACACAAAAAGCATTTGTTAAGCTTTCAGTTACAGTGCTTTGTAATTAAGCAGGTCACCATATTGGTCAGCCATAGGGCTCTTTGTTTCTCTTTGAGTGGTTGCCTCCTTTCCCTGTAACTGAAGAAAATTTGACTCTTACATTAAGAGCTGTAATTCTTACCTTATAGCTTTAGGACACCTTAGGAAACTGCAATAGCCCCGCTATGTTCGCCCTTGCTACGCCCGGGCTCTCTTTGCTCCCCTCCCTGCCCCCAATTCCCTCCTGCCCCCAGTACCTCTAAATTTATAGTACTATAGCCACTCCCCCACTTTCTAGATCCTATCTGCTTTCATCTGGTATAATTTCACCCACCCCCATTCTACTACCTACATTTTAATAGCACCTATTAGCTTTCATCTGGCATTCTCCCATCCCCCTTCCAGTACCTTTACCTCACCACTCAATCTTTTGGTGTTGCATCCCCAGGTAAAACAGTTCCTTAACTCACTGGCTAAATCACAGATAATGATATACTCCTGTTTACTACCCCTCTTGTTCACACCATACCTCCTTACCTTGAATGAAAAACAGTTTCTCACGGGATTTCACGTCCCAAAAGGCCGTACTATCACCTCAGCTGTAAATCCTTCCACCTTCAACCATACTTACAGTACCAGATCCTATCCAACATCTTGTTCAGTCTATCAACATCTCAATCCCAGGCACATTAGCTCTAGATCAAAACACTACCACAAACTAATAAACAAATTCCTGAAGTTCATCACCAAGTATAGACTCAACCTAATACTTGGTGGTGATATTCACCCCAACCCTGGCCCACTCACTTCAGATACACATACCCCCTCTACTTGCAATCTAAGCTACAAACCTACAATTAATAGGCCAACTAACTCTCTCCTAGTCTGTCATCTCAATATTAGAAGCATTAATAAGAAGGTACATGAATTGCATGCACTTCTGGATATCCACTCCCCTGAGATTCTCTTTTTATCTGAAACCTGGTTAAAACCTAACACTAAAGACAATGAAGTGTTACCACCTGGGTACAACATACACAGGCTGGATTGTGCTTCGAGGAAGGGGGGTGGGGTAGCTGTACTCTATAAATCTGAGTTGAATGTCACCATAGATGTAATACAACCTCCTCAGATTAATAACTCCGAGATTCTTGCCACCAAATTGCAACTTAATAAAAATAAATACATTAATATCATCTGTATGTACATTCCCCCCAGGTAACAATATATCTACATTTGAAGATATTCTGCAGTGGCTATCCTGTCACTACCCCCAAGAAACCCTACTACTTGGAGGCTTTAACATAGACTAGGGCACCTGTTCCTCAGAATCCCCAACCACCCATATTAACCTGCATGCATTTACACAAATCATATCCACCCCTACCAGGATAGGTAAACCCAACCAAAAAGAAAGTATACTTGACTGGGTACTCATAAACAGTCACCCCCAACTGTACACCTCTGGCACCCTCCTTAATGGCCTAAGCGATCACCTTCTCACATATGTAATTAAGCACAACACCATTAATTCCCAACAACCCTTACTCAGAAAGGTTAGAAACAATAAAATCTTTGACCCTGCCGAATTCCAACAAGAACTAAACTCATGTAATTGGTCTATTCTAAAACACCTCCCCTTAGAGGATGCAGTAGCATACTTTAACAACAAATTCCTTGAGATCCTTGATTTGCATGCACCTATTCGTTCAAAGAGAACCAAGGCAAAAACTGCACCATGGCCTTCTATAGAGTCTAAACTCAAAATTACCCTTAGAAGAACACCAGAAAGCCCATGCTTTGTTTCTAAAGACCCTCAAGATCACATTAAATACAGGCAATCCAGGAACGAAACCAAAAAATCAATTTTACAAGACAAAAAACAATACTACTGTAATTTACAGACAGTAAATCAAAATAACCCTCAGAAGTTTTGGGCAGGTTTAAATAATCTACTACATCCTGGACAAACTTCAACCCCAATCCATGCTGCTACTATTGATAAAACCCCTGAAGATGTTTCTAATAGTTTTAACCAATTCTTTACTGAGACAATTCAAGCCCTAGCTAGCCAACTACCTCCTAGCTCCCCTGGTCCTGAAAGTAGCACCCCTAGAAACCTACTCGCGTTCATCTTCCAACCAGTCACCACTTCACTTATCCGTACCTTGATAAAAAAATTAAAACCCGCCTTATGGAAGACACTCAGCATGGCTTCCGTCCTCATCACAGCACTACTTCAGCCCTCCTAGCCTTTACTAACACCATAAACCATAATCGCAACAATAATTATATATCCTCAGCCCTCTTTTTGGATCTTTCCGAGGCATTCGATATGGTTGATCACCAACTTTTAATCCACACCCTGCAAACATTCTGTCTAGATACTGGAGCCCTCCAGTGGTTTCAATCCTACCTGAATAGTTGACAGCAGGCTGTCCTCTGGCAGAACAAACTCTCTAACCTTCTACCTAACACCCTTGGAGTATCACAAGGCTCTATACTAGGGCCCTTGCTGTTCTCCATCTTCATTAACGACCTTTATACTGTCATCCCAAAAGTCAGCTGTATCCAATATGCTGATGACTCTACTCTGATTTGCTCAGCCACATCTCCAGTAGAGTTATGGTCAGCTACCCAGACCACCTTTAATACAATAGAAAACTGGCTTTCTCAACATCATCTGATCCTAAATCCCAAAAAAACTAAAATGCTGTTATTTTCACCAACACGTAGGTCTACCACTTTCACCTTTACCATAAAATCAAATGATGGCACAATAATCTCCCCTGACCCATCTACAAAACTATTAGGTGTCATCATAGGCAATAATCTAAAATTTGACCTACATGTTAACCAAACTATCAAAACCATCAATAAAAAACTAGGGTCACTTTACAGAATAAAAGCCTTCCTAACCCCTCCAGCTAAAATTGCCATAGCTTGCTCTCACCTTCTTTCAACCCTTCTGTATGCATCCCCTCTACTCTTGAATTTAAACAAGACTGCCCTTAAACTCTCAATTTGCTACGACCACATTGCCAGGTTTGCCACTGGGCTGCCTTTTAGGACACATCATTGCATCAATCTAAATCAGCTTGGGTGGCTTGAACTACCCAGCCTAATCCAGTATAACCAACTAATTATGGCCTATAAAATCCTCTATAATCCGGACAATACTCCTGCACTTAAAAATATTATCACCCCCTATAACAATCCTAGATTGCTTCGATCCTCTAACAAACTACTAATTCAAACTAGTAAAATTAATAACACAGCCAGTGATTCTCTCTTTGCAAACTCTGTAAGTAGATCCTAGAACTCTCTTCCAGCTGATATTACCTTACTTTCCAGCTAGGTCAATTTAAAACTAGACTCAAACAACATTTGTCACTTAACTGGCTATGTCAATGTATCAAGCCTGGCTAACTCTCTCTAGAATGTGTAAAAATCTGTTAACCAGTTTACTGTGTAATTTAATTTAATCCTGACTTGTGCTCAGGATTAACTGTAACCTGTGGAACTAACTTGCTTACTTATGTAATCTCTGTAAATAGTCTGTTTGTAATATGTAATGCTGGTATTATGTAATGCTCTATCTGCTTACCCTTGGAGCTTTTCTACCTGGGCCTCCGCTGAAAATGGACATGCATCCAGTCAGACTATCCCGGTCAACAAATGTAAAATAAAATAAAAAAAATAAAAATAAATTAAAACATATACATTTAATTCAGTTACAGTAATACATGTACATTTCTTTTCATTCCAGCAGAGTGCACTGTTGATACATTTTAACACAAGCAAACCTCACAAATACATTTTCAGCACAATCATATGTACTAATCAGTTTGAATTACAAATGACATACAATTATTTGAAAATTCTTGTTAGCTGTGCTTGCACAAGTCATACATACATACATCCACTGCCCAACTTCTCCTCGCATGGCTGGTAGTACCTCCTATCATCACAGTTAAAGCCATAGACAAAGGTTTATTTAAAATCAATTCTCATAAGGTACATTTGGAACAGTTGGAGTTATTTTATCTTGCAGGATATTTTCACAAGTGAAGCAAAAATGTTCACCAGTAACAGAAAAAAAAAAATAGACATGAAATGCTCAGTGGGCGGCCACGGTGGTGCAGCGGTTAGCGTTGCTGCCTCACAGTAAGAGGTTCTCTGGTTCGATTCTCGGCAGGGGTGCCTTCTGTGTGGAGTCTGCATGTCCTCCCTGTGGTCACTTGGGTTTCCTCCGGGTGCCCCAGTTTCCTCCCACATCCCAAAGACATGCTGTAGGTGGATTGGACACTCTAAATTGGTCCTAGGTGTGAGTGTGTGCATGGGTGTGCCTTCTGTGGAAGGTTGGGCACCGGACTGGCAACTCGACACTGTAAAACTCCACTGCCAATCATGAGCGGACAGGTGATCCGCTGTGGCGACCCCTAACCGGGAAAGGCCGAAAGAAGAAGAAGAAGACATGAAATGCTCAGTAACTATAATGAGAAAAGTAATGGGGTAGTTACACTACTGTAGAAACTTCACTTGAAGTCATTAAACCAGCTTAACCTGCTCAGTAATCAATCTGCAGAGTCACAAAAAAAAAAAACCTCTTTTCCCGCCTTTGCTGAACTAGACTAGTCCAGATTTCAGGTTTTGCTGAATTCCAGACTGTGGTATAGTTTCCTGTGTTGCCCATATCCTTACTTGGATAGGAGGAAGCTTCTCTGTTCACCAGTGAGAGTGGGGAGCTTTGAGCAGCCTATCTGTCCCTGGAGGAGTGGTCTCAGCCCTGAAACTAGTAGCTTATTGGCCATTTTGGGTCATTTCCTATCTCTTTCAGTTTCCCTGCTTTAAAACCTGCATTTGCACGATTTTGCACCAGTATACAACTCTGCACTGCTCCTTGTGGTGTCCTGCAGAGTGATACAGGCAACAGAGAGACAAAAGAGAGACTTTTCCAGATTTAAGTATTTTTTCTCTGTTTTTTTGCTCTGACTGCCTTTTCTCGCCTAAAAAGTGAATTTCTAACTGATCTGTGCTTTAAAAAGTTTAAATTGCATTTGCCTTCTACTTTTTACAGTTTTTGCACTTGTTTTATATCAGTTTAAGTTGTTTTTGTATTGTATAACTGTTGTAGGCTACACACTAAAGTGTGCTAGCCTGTTTATAGCATTTACAGTGTTTTCTGTGTGTTTTTCTGCTGTTTCCTGAATAAAAAAAAAAATATATATTTTCTTTTCCCGCCTTTGCTGAACTAGATTAGTCCAGATTTCAGGTTTTGCTGAATTCTGGACTGTGGTATAGTTTCCTGTGTTGCCCATATCCTTACTTGGATAGGAGGAAGCTTCTCTGTTCACCAGTGAGAGTGGGGAGCTTTGAGCAGCCTATCTGTCCCTGGAGGAGTGGTCTCAGCCCTGAAACTAGTAGCTTATTGGCTGCTCTGGGTCAATTCCTATCTCTTTCAGTTTCCCTGCTTTAGAACCCGCATTTGTGCGGTTTTGCACGATTTTGCACATAGCGCAGCATCGGGCAGCGCTGCTTAAACTGGTTTAAACTATTCCCAGCTCCACAAAGTCTGCTATTCACTTTTTCCCTTAGAACTGTTCTAAATCTCAAAGTAAGCACTCTATTTTCATTCTAAAGCCTTGCCGTTGCTCGTATAAGTAATCTTATAAGTAAGCACTAATAAACTAAAGCACTACGCCCTCTTATACTCCCTTTAAGTACTTGGCTCCCTATTGGTCCTTTTTGATCAGTCAAAAAGTAGTTCCTTATACTATTCTGGCATGTCCAAAAGTCAGTTTTGGGTTTACTCTCCAGTCCAGCTGGTGAATCTGGGAATCTTGAGGCAATGCTACAACTGCCTTATGTACACAGACCACCCTCTCCTCCTCCCAACAAGCTCAAATATATGTGAGAGTTGCAACTATACAGCCAAACTGGAGGCTGAGCTCTCTCAACCCAATACTGGCTCAGTCAGTCAAGAGGAGAAGGTAACCACACACACCACAAATCCAGTCTCACATAGACCTATCGCAACAGAAAACCAAACACATAAACACACAAAAACATACTTGGAGGCTCTAAATAAAAATCTGCCCAAGCAGCAGAGACCTCCAAAGCAGACATCCAAGCAATCGTTACCCCACAACAATACCCACGTATCACATAGTTCACAAAGTCAGTGTGCCACACAGTCACAGCCCTTAAGAATAAACAGCACACCTAATACACTTGTAATAGGTGACTCTATTGTCAGACACACTGATGTCCCACTCACCAGGCTGAACAAAGAGAAGGTCACTGTAAGCTGCCTGTCGGGTGCCAGGATCCGCCACATAACACAAGCACTCAGGTCACTCCAAAGCAAGTACAAATATGACTCCATCATTGTCCATGCTGGTGTGAATGACCTGAGACATACCTCCCTGGACTACATGAAAAGAGACATAGAGGAGTTCTCTGATCATGTAGCCCAGGCCGGTATGACCCTGACCTTGAGTAGCATCTTACCCTCACCAAGAATGATGCTACAGTATAAAGACAAAATGATCAATTTTAACAATTGGCTAAAGTACTGGTGTCATTCAAAGGGGATCCAGTGTCTGTCAGCCTGGGATGACATGCTCAACAAACCACATTGCTTTGCTAGGGATGGCTTGCACCTGTCACCCCTGGGCTTTCGAATACTGGCTAAGGCTCTTGCCACCCCCATAGTGCCTTTTTTAGGCAAGGTTCAAAAGGCAAACCCACCTCCATAGACAATGCAAAGAAAAAGAAACTAAGGGTAATGCTGCTCAACGCCAGAAGTCTAAACCTCAAGATGCACACACTCGAGGGTCTCCTCGGTATGGAGAATATTGATATCTGTGCAGTAACAGAAACCTGGTTCAAGGCTCCCGAGAGCACCCCAGCACTACCAGGTTATACCTCATACCATGCTTTTCGGCCCCAAAACTCAGACTGAACCACAAAAGGAGGGGGAGTATCCATATTCATCAAAGATACCCACACCTCCAGGTTAGTGGCACTGCATGAAGCATCGGAGACCATCCATGTGCAACTAACAGTGGGCAAAACTGCCTTTCAGTTTGTAGCCTACTACAGACCACCCTCCCAAACTCAGGAACCCCACTCGGCTTTCCTGAGAACACTGAAGAATATGAAGGTCTCTCCAAACACCATTATATTGGGTGACTTCAACTACCCAAACATAGACTGGGAGCACTACTCAAGCCCTAACACCCTCACCCAGTGGTTCTTGGAATTTATAAACTCAAATGCTATGGAACAACTAGTCACCACTTCCACAAGAGGGGAAAACATATTGGACCTGATCATCACCAACATGGGGACTCTGTGTTCCATACCAGAGGTATACCCCTCATTGGTAAGATCTGACCATAAATTAATCTCACTGGACATCCATATCCCGTTCCAACCCCCAGCCAAGGAAACCACAGTGAAGAACTTCTCAAAAGCAAACTTCACACTTCTCAAAACTGAGGTGGAATCCTTCAAAGCCCCCGGGCCAGTGGAAAATATGGCCCAAACTGCAGAATCCTTTACAAATGCTTTCTATGGACACCTACAGGAATGCATGGATCATGCTATCCCAAATAAAACCAAGACTCATTCCTCCAAAGGCAGGAGACCTGTCTGGTGGACCCCAGCCATAAATAAGCTATACAACAGAAGGAGGAAGCTACTACATGATAGAGCAAAATCCCAAAAAGGGAAGGCATTTCTGATCAGTACTAGCAAGAAACTATGATCCCTCATAAAATCATCTAAGGCCAGCTTCAAAAGAAAAATTGCACAAGATGCTAAAGATAATCACAAGGCCTTCTTTAGTTATGTCAGGAACCTGGGTGGCAACTCCCAGATATGCTCTGAGTTGGTTCAAAATGACAAAAAATACACTGAACCCACAGACATTGTCAACATCCTGGCAGACAGGTTCAGTGCAAACTTCTCCCCCCCTTCCCCCCCAAAAGAGCAAATGTCTATCCCAACAGAGTGTAGCCTCCCTGACATCACAGATGCTCAGGTGAGAGCTGCCCTCTCCAAAGCAAAAAACACAGCATCAATGGGACCGGACAGTGTCCCGGGCTGCGTCTTACATGGACTCCAAGAACTGAACCCTCACATAAAGTCACTGTTCAGTCTCAGCCTTACTACAGGATATGTACCCAAGGAATGGCATACAGCAACAGTGGTCCCACTCTACAAAGGTGGTGCCACAATGGACCCTGGAAACTATCGCCCTATAAGCCTGACTAGCCTGGTCTGCAAAGCTATGGAGCATATCATCATGAAACTCATAAACAAAGACATTGGGAACCTCCAAACACTGGATCCTACCCAATTTGGCTTTGTTAAGGGCAGATCTTGCCTCTTGAACCTGGTCGACTTCTTTGAAACAGTCACCAAGGCCATAGATGAAGGGAAGGTAATCCACACAGCCTACCTGGACCTCGCAAAAGCCTTCGACACAATACCCCACTTGGGCATCATAAATAAGCTCACCAGCTTAAATATCAACCCCTATGTCACAAGATGGGTTGCAAACTGGCTCAGGGATAGAACCCACATGGTCAGAATTGCAGGTGCCATGTCAGACTCTAAACCAGTTACAAGTGGCATCCCACAAGGCTCAGTCCTGGGACCTCTCTTGTTCGGTATATATTTCACTGAGGTACAGGCTAACATGGGAGGACTATGGCTGACCAAGTTCGCAGATGACTGCAAACTGGGTGCCATAATCAACTCGCTGACTGACACAAGCATCCTCCAAAAGGGTCTCACAGAGACGGATAACTGGTGCCAGAGCTATGGCCTAAAGCTAAATGCCAAAATGTGCATAGTCATCCCCTTTGGGAAAAACAAAGTGCCCACAAATTACCACATAGGTGGTAATCCATTAAGTACGGAAGAAGTAATCAGGGATTTGGGGACCCAAGTAGATAGCAATCTCTCCTTTGACAATCACGTTGCCAAAGTGGTTAGAAAGACCTTCTATATAGCCCACCTTATCACGAAAGGGTTCACATCTAGATCAAGAGAGGTCATTGTGCCCCTCTACTCATCACTCATCAGGCCCATAATTGAATGCAATGCACCATTTGGGATGTACCTTACCCGACACCTGCAGCAACTGGAAAGACCCCAAAAGTACCTCAGCAAGAGGATCAAGGGACTCAAAACAGATGCCCTACGCAGTTAGGCTAAAGAAACTACAGCTCTACTCAGTTGCTTACCACCTACTCAGAGGCGATCTGTGCCTGATGTATAAAGCCATGTCCAACTCAGAATTAATGGACATGCTCCACCTCAGGAAATCCAAATCCCTTAGAGCTACATGCTCCAGGGACTTAAACCTCAGCACATAAATAAATAGGACATGCTGGAGGGACAGATTCATATCCCAGAGGCTCCCCTCACTCTGGAACAAAATCCCAATCCATGTTAGGCAAAGTCCCTCAATGACCCTTTTCAAGAGAAATCTTGACGAGTGGATGGGAGATTGTAGGTTTACCCCTGGGATCTCTTCTGTGTCCCTACTAGACAGAGGCACAGTAAACTAACCTCAAAAGGGCTATCTTCTGTGACCTACTATAAAGAGGCACAGTCAACTAATCTAAAAGGGTGGCGAAAGCCAAACACACTCTGGCTAGGCTAATAAATGCCCTAGGGCAGATAGCCTAGTATCAACATATGAAACCATGAACCTATGGAACTTATGAAAAGGTGCTGTAAGGACCAGGTCAACAGCAAGCACACTGGGAAATTAGATGCTCATCAGTTTCTGAATGGCACACAGTCCAGCAGCTTATCTCAAAGGATTAAGAGTATGAACAGTAAATGAAGTGTTTTCTATAATCCAGGGTTTGATTCTATCAGGTTGCTTTTACTTAATGTGTGACCCTGAGCAAGATATTTAACTGGGCTGTATAAGAATAGTAAGTAGTCTTGGATGAAAAAAACCCTACAGGAAAGGAATTAAGGTGTTTGCCCAATATTTGCTCACTTTAGAGATAACCAGGTAGCTGGTTACCTGTATCCAAGAGAAGTGGAGAAATGCTGCACAACATACCATACCTAGCTACTGCTAGATACTGGCAGTTTGATCTGGCTTGGATTTCCTAAAAAAACACAATGAGGCTGGATAATGTTTTAACTATTATAAAAAAGACTAGAGGAGACAGGTGAGGACCTTCCCTGGTGAAGCAGCAGGATCTGTTCACCATGTCCTCCCAGGGTGACAGATACTGTAACTGCCAAGCCTTGAATGACACCAAAAGTTAAATCAATCATTGAAGTCAATTATCTTTTGCTCATATTGAGGTATAATCCTTGGAGAAGTTAGAATTCTGGTCAGTGCTAGGTTCATACCTTCCTGGTTCACATAGTTGGAGAGCTCCATCATTTCTCTCTTCATATAGCCCAGGGGTTGCAGCTCAAGTCATTAGCACACGTATGCACTGTGAACAAATCATAATGGTACCTGCTGTTTAAGGACTTGAGTACCTGTGTGATATGATGAATCCTGGTCCCAGACAAGTAACTGACCATCACTTTTCCTTACTCAGCCTTGTGTGTGGGGGGTGTGAGGTGCATCTGTATTTCACCCATAACAAAAATATTAGGTTGTGTGAAAACTTGCCTTATGGGCATAGTGTTGGAAACTGTGTGACCTTGGATACAAGGTAGGATGGCAGGATTTGTTTGTATTGCATACTTGAAATGTTGCTGAGGATGGTTAAAGACCTCGTTGTGACTCAGTGGTCTTTGAGGTTTGGGAAAATTAAACTTTAGAACCTCAGCATATAATGGACAGCTGGACCCTGGGTGAGTTGCTAACAATCCTTGTATTAGTGGTGACAGCATGTGATCCTTTAGCCTCTCTCACACATTATGTTGTGCTGCTTGAGTAGTAGGTGGTTGTCAGTCAACATAAGGATCTGATGAAGGGTTATCACCCGAAAGTACTTATTCATACTGGATTTTAGTTATTTATTTAGTTTAAATTTTATATTGATTCGCAAAGTTTTATTTTTTGACAATAAAGACTTTGTTTTTTTATACCATGGTGACCACACTGGCTCTTAGTTTATTATCTATTTTTATTGTTCTATGGTGTGGTTCTTTAGTGGTCACTCCATATTTTTTTTTATTTATCTTAACATAAGGAACATCTTATATTGTCTCAAGATACCCATCTCAATCAGGCTGGCTATAGAAGTTGCAGCAGGGTGTGGTCCCATTGTTTCTATCTACTGTTTTCAGGAGGGTTGGGAGGGTATTTTGGTGGGAAAGTAGTTTGGTTGGACAGAGTTGGAGGGATAGTGATGCTTGCCTGGATAGGAGTCTGAGGTGACTACTTAGAAAGGGGTGATTAGTTTTCTTGGGCTAGGGGGATACTACTGTACCTCCTCCTTAAAACAGGTGCTTGGATGTCTTAGGTTATTAGAAGATTACAGTAACTTCTGTTTCAGAGCTGTCATATCTGCACTCAGTGCAGATGAATAAGACCACAGACTCAGATTATTGAATTCAGTTTGATTCAAGCAAGGTTCCCTATGTAAAAAGCTCCTGTACACAATACACAGTAGCAAGCAAGACCTAAGGCAGCGGTCTCAGCACAGACTGTTGGAAATGAGCCAGAAGAGTAAATCAATTAAAAAAGCCAGAAAATAGAGCCAATGGAGCACTAAGGCATGTCTTGCTGCAAACCACAATGTTCTCACAACTGTGAGTCTAAACTACAAGTCTGTGGTCCTAGATGGGATAGAATTTCAAGCGACTGTAGCTGTTTCTTTTGGTGCAAGAAATGTCTAGGGAGTTTAGTTAAAACTAGAGAAGGAAAACAAGAAGTTATGATTTGCAATTTGTTATTCTGTCTAAACAAGCAATCTTTGTGAGACAGATGTTTTGGTTGGTAGTAAACATGAATTAGCAATAATATCCATTTCACAGGGTTGAGAAAGCCAGGGACTACTACAAGAATAAGGTAAAGACTTAAAATGTGTGGATATTGTGTGCAGCTAATAAACAACACAGGCTTTGGTTTAGCTAACTGAGAGAAAGAGAGAAATAAAGAGTGTGATGGTGTGCCACGAAAGCTGATTTGGGCAGTCCTGTGATAGTTCAAAGTCCCAGAAACATTGAGTGAATTAGTGCAAGCTAAGTACAAGTACCTAATTGTACAAGTATGAACACTGCTCAATTTCAGAGACTAGTTCCCAGTGGGAGTGGGTGTTCATCAGGATCCAGCTCTGAACCCACTCCTGTTCATACTGTTGATGGATAACATCAGCAAACAGGTCAGAGGGGACAGATCAACAAAACTGCTGTATGCAGACATACAGAAGCTTTGTTGATATGTCCCCTCCAACCTGTTTGCCAGACAAATCACCAACAGCACTTAATAACAGTGACATATGAAAGACTAGACTTGAAGTTTCATTAATTTATTGTGTCCATGACTGGGTGCTCTGTTCTCTTTATTTATGGAACAGATTAACAGCAATATTCTTTCCAGGCAAGCACTTGCTAAGAAAACAGATTTATATTGAGTTATTTTGATTACCATCAAACACTCTGATGCTGCCAGAGTCATAGCCAGTCTGGATTCAGATTCTTTCTCAAGATAAACTGCCTTCTTAGTAGTACAAAAAATGTCTCAGACTGGTGCTGCTCTCTCAGTGACAAAAGACATTCCTCACACTGCTGTTTTATCTGCATTACCATTTGAAAAAACAAGCAAGAAGTTATAGCCTACCTGGATTCCCTCACTTTAGATGAATATCTCATTTAAACTGCCTTCTCAGTTACAAAAGACTTGTCTCAGATGGCAGCAAACCTCTCAGTGACAAAACTTACGACTCAGACTACTTTTTTACCTGCATTACCTTTTGTAAAACCAAGCAAGGCATGTAACAACTCTTTTTGGAATAGTAAGAAAGCTGTAATATTCTGCAAAACTTTAACACATACTTTAAACCAAGATCTGGCCTATCAGCTGTGAGTTCTTGAGTGTGTTACTGCAAACTCTCCACTGCTCTGCTGCCCCCATAGCCGGCCTTAGACATAGGCCAACTAGGCGGCCGCCCAGGGCGCTACTCTAGCAGGGGCACTTTTTCAGTGTTTATTTGGTGTAGGTAGACCAGGATGGGGGCACCGGGTGATGTGGTGGGGGGCGCCATGTAGCCCTTTTGCCTAGGGCACCAGTTGACCTAAGGCCGCTCCTGGCTGCCCCACTTTAAGTCAATTATCTTGGGCAGCAAAAACTTTCACATTTCAGTAGCCCAATTTCATTTAAATTGGTCACATCCACAGATGTACTGATTATGTAGCTTTCAGGTATTACCACACATGCCTGCAGTGATTGACACTAGTTTGCAGTAGGCATTTCCCACTTCACTTCCTGGAATCACAGCTTTATACATACTGCTCTCCACCCATTCTCCACATCCCCTAACCCTCCTATTAAAGTCATACCCTCTAAGCACCAACCAAAACATCACAATAAAAAAAATTTTTTTTTTCACTCCACATCATTCAAAACACTCCAGTTTAGACCACCCTTCAACCACTGCTCCCCCATAACTCCATATCACTACATATACGAACCATGATACCCAAGGCCTTCCCACTGCACCACTCCTACTTGTTATAATTCCCCACTATTTATCACCCATCATACATTATCCACACCTCTTTCATTATTACCCCTGCCAATCTGATATTCATGCCACACTCTGCAATGCCTATCCAATAGCAAAATTGCCTCCACTTTTCACTCTGACCTCCACTAACCTCTCCTCCATAAACACATTTTACGATGTACAGTTCACCCTCCACCATAAAACATACAATCGTAATATCTGGATCGAAATCCCCTAAGCATCTCAACAAATTCACCCCAAACATTCTTCTACTCCTTATCACAGCCAGCACTGAAACTAACCCTGGACCTTGCCATCACTCCACCCCATCAACAAAATAAACAGACTTCCATATCTCCTATGCCCTCATCAGTGCACAAAGAATTGTCAAAGAACTCATCAAAATAAATGCCTTCCTTTACTCCCACATCCAAGATATTACAGCTGTCAATGAATCTTGAAATAATTCAAGAAGCCCCAAGTTTCAACACCTTCTCCCCTCATGCAATTATGAGTATGATGTAAGATCCGGTAATAGAAAAGATGGAGGCTGTCTACTACTATACAAAAGCCATCTTAAGCCCACCGTCCTACTCAAAGGCAAAGCCAACACTACAAAAAAATAAAGACCCCATATGGGACCTCCTAAAAATCAGCACCAATAAAAACAAGCCCTTACTTATAGTGACAGCATATCTTTCTCCTTCATTTATTTCTAAATACCTAATCTATGAAATAGTCTCAGCTACCATCTTCATTCAGTAAGTAAGGGCAATGCAGGAAAAAAAAATCTGGTTATCCTAGAAATTTCAACATTTGGGTCCCCTCTTAACTCATTCACTGCAGTGGAGCTCAGGAAGTTTGTACTGTAACTTCCAATGGGCTGAGTCTAAGCGTTTTGACAGAATTAAATTATGTCCTCACATTTCAAACAAGTGTTTATATCTCTGAAACCACTGGGGTTATGAAAGAAGTATAAATGGCAAACTCTTCTGCACAAATAATTTTTATAGTGGTAGTATTCTTTAGGTTCTAGGTCTTAAACTGAAGTTTATAAGTCACAGTAAACACAGTAACTATTACATTTTTAATATTTTGAAAAACAAATTTCAGTATCTCAGCAACCACTCGCATTACCCACATACTATCAGCAACATTTTATTCATCTAGCTGAGAGCTTTCATATGAGGCTAAGGAGGTCTGCCTGTATTACTTGGTTGTTGAGGTATTTAGAAAATGTGAAAATTGTATTTATGTAAATTAATATCATAAAAAAACAACAGTTGATATCTACTTACCTGCATTAGACAGAGGTCAAATATTAATACAGTTGTTTGACATTGTGTAAGCTTTAACATGAATTTTTTTTTTTAATCTTATACATGGCATGGTTTTAGAATTATTGATGCAAATATATAAAGCAATATCTGATGCCTAGAAGTGTCAGTAGGAGTTAACTGTAGATGCACCTGGAGGCGTCACTCAGATGTAATGAGTTAAATGACATTTCTGAATTTTTAACTAAAGAACCTCTCACAGCTAATCACAGAACACACACACACACACACACACACACACACACACACACACACACACACACACACACACGCACACACAAATATGCACTCCAACATACACTCAATTCTTAACCTATGAATCACAAGCTAAGGGATGAAGCCTGGCAGTCTTGGAAAAATAATTCAAACCTTTACCAAATTCCCAAACAATCTAAACTTCAAAACACCTACTACTTTTGTCCTATTTCCATACTCTTTGCAAGGTGCTACAAAAATCATTTATATCCAACTCTCTAGCAACATTCAGAAATACCACCACCTAAAACAGCATGGGTTCTGGATAGGTCAGAAAACAATGGGGACACGTTAATGACTAACTGATGACGTTTTCCTCAACATAGACAAAGATAACTTGGGAGGACCACAAAAAACTTTAAATGAATCAACCTCCAACTTCTCCTTTCCTCTCTTCAGAACACTGGCATTAATAACACATCCATCACCTTGTTACAAGACTTCTTCAGATTTTTCAAAGTTAAATGAGAGTGTTCCTTCTCTCAACCTACACCTCTTTCAGTGGCAGTACCCCGAGGTTTTATTCTAACTCATCTTATCTTCTCTATTGTCATTAATAAACTACCTCTTGACCTTCCTATGCTACAACTAACACTCTACGCTAATGACATGGCAATCTTTAGGTACAGCCAGAACCATTCTACAATTGAAATACAACTGTAGAAAGACTTAGTTCCTTCAATTCAGGTCTCATTAACCACAAAGTAATACTTAAGCCTAAAAAAAAGCATGCTGTTTGGAACCATCCAAAAACTTAAAAAAATCACCAACGTCACTTAATATCATTAACCTTTGTGGTCCACCAATAGAAACAATCAATTCCTTCTAACACCTTGATTTCTGATTAGACAAATCAGTAACATTCCATACCCATATTTAGAAGTCAATAGCAAAAGTTAGCTCACTTCTCTTCTGGGTCGGAAAAACCTCGCCCTACTTATCCAAACTAACCAGGGCTACTATAGACAAAGGAATCATTGTGGCCCAACTACAGTATGGGCTACCCATAATAGCTTCAGCCTCTAAGAAACACTCCATGCTACAGACTATTGAAAACAAAATCAATAAGTTCATCCCTAACTCTTTCTGTCATGAGGGCCACTGCCTCACCAACAAAATAGCCAAATGGTTCCCAGTGCAAAATAGAGTAGGCCTGCTTCTGGCTTTTCTCATCTTCAAACTTACCCATCCTAACTCATTCCCATTTCTAGCAGCCAAGCCTTACATTAAGCTTACAGACTACAACCTCAGATGATTTTCTCAAACAACCATTCCACTTCCAATCCCCCACAAACCAGACAACGTTGAACCTAAAATACGGGGATCCCTCCCCATTCACCTAAAGGAAGTGCAACCCCCTCCTCACCTTCAGAATAGAGCTTAAAATATTCCTCTACAGGAAATCACACTGAACATGCTACACAGCAGGCCCCATCATGTAAGGACCTCTCAGCCCCTAGTCTTATTGCCTATCAAGTACTGACACCTCTTAACTTCACCTTCCACAGTCTCTGCTGCCCTTACTCTCAGCATTCCAAATCATTTCCCTCACCTAAAATATTATCTTGTGAAATTGTAAAATTTATATTTCTCTGATAATTGTTGCTACATCTGCTAATTGCAGGACTTTTTTATATATATTGCTACTTGCTATACAGTTTTTGATATGTACAATTTAATGCCTCTCTGTTCCAATGTGTTTCTTCTTTGTGAATTATTTCACCCAGGCAGTACTTGCAAATGGACAGTTGTGATCGGTGTAATTCTGCAGGGAACAAAAGTACAAAAAAAAAAAAAAGATTAAGCCAATACTAAAGTCAGAAACTCAAGTAGCCAAACATTTGCTCACTTTATAAACCACTTGTCTTTGGTGAGGGTTGAGGAGGTAACAAGATAAGCAAGTTATACCAGACTTACTTATTTTGGCAAGAGTCTTCACCTCATCTTGTGGAATTATCAGCTGCTCCAAGACAGGCTGAGAGATATAATCCCTCCAATATGTCCTGGGCATGCTCTAGAGGCTTCTCTTACTGGACTGTGCCTGATACAACTCCTATGGAAAATTCCAAGAGGTATTGTTGTAACCAAACCACCCAAACTGATAACTCTCAAAAGAAAGATGCAGCAATTATATGCCAAGCTCTTTCCTTTAACATGGAGACTGAGTATAGTTTTCCAGCAAAGGGTCCCCATTTCTGCCCCTTGAATCATCATTTCATCCATTCAGTCACTACCAAGCACTCACTAACACAGGTGAGAATAGGAACAAAGAATGACAACTAAATGGTCAGCTATGTCCAAGTACTCAGTTTTCACTTCATTAGCATACTCCAGTGCAATGTCTGCAGCACAGCTATAGCTAAACCCATACTTTGGCCAGTTTCTCAATCCTGTCTATGCTTTTGGGGGACAAGACTTCAAGATATTTAAAAAATTCCCCTTACATAGACTGAAAACCAATATTTTCTGGGAGAGAACCATGACCCATGACCTCTGATTCGGATACACTGATTTTCATTTCAGTCACTTCAAACTCATTAGTAAATTGCTCCAGTTATAGAGCTAGAGCTGAGGCTAAGAGAAAAATAACATCTACAAATAAAACAGATTCAGCTCTCAAATCCCCAGACTGGATGTTGTCCAAACATTGGCTGCATCTTTATATACTGTCTAAGGAGATGAGAAAGATAAGTGGAGAAAAGATACATTCTTGGTGGAGTCCTATTCTCAGTTTGTATGAATCTGACTTAAACATGAGAATAGAGGCACAAAGCTTGCTCTTCAGTCAAAGGGACAAAATTACATACACCTGTGGTCCTGGGAGCCCATACAGTTGTTGCACTTGGCATTTCAGGATGCATGCTCACATGCCTTCTCCAGGTCTATAAAACATATATGACAGCACTGACAGACTCTCATGACCCCTTCAATATCTCTGCAAAGACAAAGAAACAATCCACTCTTCTACATCCATGACAGAATCCTCACTGTCACTCCTGAATCCAAACCTTCACAGCACCTTGTCATATGCTTTCACATGGAAACTGAGACATGCAATGCATCTACAACTGGAACACGCCCTTCTGTCACCTTTTTTTGAAAATGGGGACCACCTCCCCAATTTGCCAGTTCAAAGTTCTGTACTAGCTCCCAGTTAATTTTAAAAGGACATGTTAATCATGAAACCAGAGCCATGTCCAGTATCTTCAGAATTTCTTGTCAGATCTCATCCACTCCCATAGCCTTGTCTCACAGAAAATGTTTCAGCAGCAAAGTGAACCCATCTGCCAAAATGGATACATATTCATTATTTGTTTCTGGCAATGAATCTTATTCCTCCTTCTCGGAACATGCTTCAACATCATGTTTCAACAAGATCTAAGAGGTCCTCAAAGTGCTCCTCCCAAATCTCTACAATGTCTGAGAACTTCCTCACCATCAATAATCTCCTCCTATACACAATCCTTCACAATGGTGACAACTGTACTTGCTAATTTCCTAGCTGTTGGTCCTTATCAATAATAGCCATAACCCCTTCACCAGAAGTACACCAAATGTCTCTTTTTTAACCCAACAGCCTTGTTTACCTCTGTTTTCCATCATAAGATCATAGCGTTATTGCCATGGTAAACACAAACCACCTTTTTGTGACAGCTCTTGCTGACACATCACCTACTGAGGATTTGAACAGGGTCCATAGGTTCATAGATAGGTACTAGACTATTGACCCTAGGGCCTATATAAGCCTAGCCAAAAAGGTACCCTGGCTTTCACCACCCAAGAAAATTAATTTCCTGTGCCCCTGTTGAGCAGAGGCACAGAAGTGATCCCTGGGGTGACTTTCCTATTTCCCATCCAATCATCAAGATTTTTCTTGAACAGTGCTAATGAGGAGCTTTGTTTGATATAGATAGGTAGTTTGTTCCAGAGTACAGGAAATCTCTGGGACAGGAATCTATCCCTCCAGCATGTCTTGTTTTTTGTGGTGACAAGGTTTAGGTCCCTAGAGCGTGTTACTTGGAGGGATTGGGATTTCTTTAAGTGGAGCATGTCCAACAGCTCTGGGTTTGACATAGATTTGTATGATAGGCAGAGATTGCCTCTGAGTAGGCAATATGCAATGGAGTAAAGCTGTAGTTTTTTGAGACGGTCTGTGGCTGGTAATCCTCTTTGTGAGATATTTCTACAGTCTTTCCAATTGTTGTAGATGTCTTGTGAGGTACATTCCAAAAGGGGTGTTGTACTCTATAATGGGTCTAATGAGTGATGAGTAGAGGGGAACAATGACCTCTTTTTTCCTGGATGAGAAACCTTTTGTGATGAGGTGTGCCATGTAGAAGGATTTCCTGACTACTGTGGCGGTGTGATTATCAAAGGAGAGACTACTGTCCACCTGTGTCCCAAGGTCTCTTACCACACTTTAGGTGCTAAGTAGACTACCGCCTATGTGGTAGCTCATGGGTACAGAGTTTTTACCAAAGGGGATGATAATGCACTTTTTGGCATTGAGCTTGAGGCCATGGCTTTGACACCAGGTATCTATCTCAGTGAGGCCCTTTTGTAGGATGTCCACATCATTAGGAGTTTCGATTATGGCTCCTAGTTTGCAGTCATCTGCGAACTTCATTAGCCAAAGACCTTCTGTGTTAGCCTGTACTTCAGAGAAGTACATACCAAACAAGAGGGGACCCAGGACTGAACCCTGTGGTACTCCACTTGCCACCGGTCTGAAGTCGGATTTGGAGTCTGCTACTTTCACAGTATGGGTTCTGTCAGTGAGCCAGTTGGCAACCCATCTTGTGACATAGGGAGTTATACCTAGTTTAGTGAGCTTATCTATAATTCCAGAGTGGGGGGTGGTGTTGAAAGCCTTGTTGAAATCTAGATAGGCTGTGTGAACCATCTTACCTTCATCATTCAGAGCCTACACTACTGATGTTGATGGTAAAGCTGAAACATCAGTTTATACCTTACTGTTGCTGAGGCGAATGCCCCTTAGAATAATATGATAGGTTAATAAAGCTGTATGCAGTACATCTTGGTATGAAATTAAGGATAAATACAGAAAAATCCATGAAATGCATTTAAGTAGTCAGAACATCAGAAGATTGATTTTATGCATGGAAATGTTTTCAGTAAAGAAGTTTTACATATTGCTGTCACTCATCATCATCTTCTTTCGGCTGTTCCCGTTAGGGGTCACCGAGGATCATCTGTTTCCATTTCTTCCTGTCCTCTGCATCTTGCTCTGTCACACCAGCCACCTACATGTCCTCTCTCACCACATCCATAAACCTTATCTTAGGCCTTCCTCTTTTCCTGTTACCTGGTAGCTTAATCCTTAGCATCTTTTTCCCAATATACTCAGCAACCTTCCTCAGCACATGTCCAAACCAATGTAATCTTGCCTCTCTGGCTTTGTCTCCAAACCTTCCAACCTGGGCTGACCCTCTAATATACTTATTCCTAATCCTGTCCACCCTCGTCACACGCAGTGCAAATCTTAACATCTTTAACTCTGCCACATCCATATCTAACTCCTGCCATTTTGTCAATGCTACTGTCTCCAACCCATATAACATAGCTGGTCTCACTACCCTCTTGTAGACTTTCCCTTTCACTCTTACTGGTACTCGTCTGTCACAAATCACTCCTGACACTCTTCTCCACCCACTCCATCCTGCCTGTACTCTCTTCTTCACCTCTCTTCCACACTCACCATTACCCTGAACTATTGATCCCAAGTATTTAAACTCATCCACCTTCACCAACTCTACTCCTTGCATCCTCACCATTCCTCTATCCTCCCTCTCATTCGCACACATATATTCTGTCTTAGTCCTGCTGACCTTCATTCCTCTTCTCTCTAGAGCATATCTCCATCTCTCCAGGGCCTCCTCCACCTGTTCCCTACTCCCACTACAGATCACAATGTCATCTGCAAACATCATAGCCCACGAGAACTCCTGTCTGATCTCATATGTCAACCTGTCCATCACCGTTGCAAATAAGAAAGGGCTCAGAGCTGATTCTTGAGGTAATCCCACCTCCAACTTAAATGCATCCATCACTCCCACTGCAGACTTCACCGCTGTCACACTACCCTTGTACATATCCTGTACTACTCTTACATACTTCTCTGATACTCCCAACTTCCTCATACAATACCACAACTCCTCTGTCATATGCTTTCTCTAAGTCTACAGAAACACAATGCAACTCCTTCTGCCCTTCTCTGTACTTCTCCATCAGCACTCTCAGGGCAAACATCGCATCTGTTGTGCTTTTTCCCAGCATGAAACCATACTTCTAATCACTAATCATCACGTCCCTTCTTAACCTATTACATATTGCTGTCATAACAGGTATATATATATATATATATATATATATATATATATATATATATATAGAGAGAGAGAGAGAGAGAGAGAAGCAGTAAAAATTAAGAGCTAAATAAGAAATTAAGCAAAGGTGTATAATGTGACTGCAAATATTTTCTTAACTGTTAAACTATATAGCTTACAGTACCTTAATCATTTATATTAAATGTATCATACTGTAGTTTGTAAGTTTAAAAGAGGGAGGGAAGTTGGCATAATGGTTACAGTATTTACCTTTCAGACATAAGGTACAGAGTTTGATTCTCACAATTAATTAATGAGTTGAACATAGCTTATGCAAGGATCAAACACATACTATATGACATGCTTCTACAGGGAGCTATCAATGAGAAACTTCACAACTATTTACTAGTTAATAAACCTCTTACACCAGTAATATTTGGTATACCCAAGATTCACAAGGGACTGGAACCACTCAAGTTTAGACCAATTGTGGCAGGTTCAGGCAGTATCACAGAACCCCTTGGTAAATTTGTTGACGCAACACTTAAAAACACCATAGCATCAATTCAACACATTTGTAAAGATTCTTGGGAGTTTCTTAAAAGTATTAAGGAGTATTTTTACACTAAAACAGACTTTTTAGTTACGATAGATGTAGTTGATCTTTTTCCTAGCATTCCGCATGACATTGGTACACAATGGTTCAACGAAATACTAATTAAAACATCAAATTTTAGTAACAACACTATAAATTTATTAACGGATTTTATGTTGATGATTTTAAAGAACAATTTTATCTATTTTAATGGGGAGTTTTTTAAGCAAAACAAAGGGGTGGCCATGGGATCACCATGTGCCTCAGCATATGCGAATTTAGTTCTATATCACTGGGAGAATGAATACATTTTTGAAACAACATGGAAGAAGAATATTCTGCACTACAGAAGATACCTAGATGATATTAGTATTTTATGGGAAGGAAGCATAACAAGTTTAGAAGCCTTCTTAGAGTATATAAATGAGACAACAAATTTCTTAAAATTTACATCCAATGTTAGTAACACACACATGAATTATTTGGATGTGTTATTGGTCAAAAACACAGAATTACAAATCTTTGAATCTTCTGTATATAGAAAACCAACCTTCTCTAACACGTATCTGCATTATAGCAGTGCCCATCCATTCTCACAGAAAAAAGGCATTGTTAAGGGCCAATTCATTAGGGCCTCAAGAATGTGTAATACGGATGAAAAATTCTTTGCAGAGGCCCAATTGTTAAGGAAACTCTTCTCTGAGAGAGGTTACCCACAGACACTAATAGAGAAAATGTTTCAAGAAGTATTAGAAGGAAGAACAACTAAGTACAGCCCACTAGTAGGCACAGTCTTGGAACCATTACTTCCTGTGAACCCCACTTCAGAAGTTAAAGTTGATTCCCCTAATTTCCAGACTAGTTTTTGTTGTACTTACAATAATGAAACTGAAAAACTAAAGAAAATGATAAATAAATTCTGGCCCATTTTGACTACTAATGAAGAAACAAAAAAATGGGTACCAGATAGACCATTGTTTGTAAATGTAAGGAATGCTAACTTAAAAAATATGTTTGAGAACCAACTTCCAATACAACCTGATAATAAGGGTGGTAAATTTGGAACATATAAATGTAACAGCTGTAAACAATGTTGTCATATTTTTGAAGGAAATGGTTATTACATTAAATCAAGAAAATTTTTTGTTAAATCAACAAGCTATTATAACTGTGGATCAAAAGGTATTATATATTTAGGCATTTGTCAAAAATGTGACAGTTTTTATATAGGTAAATCTGAAAGAACATTACGCAAAAGAATCTACGAGCACATGTATGATATCAAGAAAAAGAAAGAAACGAATGCCTTTGTTAAACATCTTAATGCATGCCCAAATATGACCTTAAAATTTATGGTTATAGAACAGGTGCCCCTAAACCCGAGAGGGGGAGATTGGGAAGCTACCATTGAATTTAAGGAGTTGAATTGGCAACTTAGATTAAATGCCTCAAAATACCCAGGACTCAATGAGACCATAAGTATTACAAGTCTTCTCAAGTTAAGAAGGGCAAAATTATGATAATTTACTATACATACCAGATCCTTTATGACAAAACAGTTCTTTACATTATTTAGCAAAATATTGGTTAGTTATGAATATATCAACATATTCATTTTATTTCAATTTTGGAAGAATTTATAATATTTATTCCATCAAAAAATATATTAACAAAATCAATGAAATTATATTCTAAATGAATTGATAATTACGGATATAATAGCATAAGAGATAAAAAATATGCACAGTTTCATATTACATAAAGAACTTAAAAATATTAAAATTTAAAATATTAATTTATTTATTTAATTATTTATATTTATTTATTCGTATATTTAAATACATCCAGTTACATATTTATTAAATATTTATTCTGTTATATTAACTAATAACAATGTATTTTATGTCTTTGGAAATTGAAGGACATAATAAAAAAGTAGCAAAATGAAATTTATATATTATTGGTTTATTAATATGTAAACTACATGTTACAAAAAGAATATTATTATAATAATTTTATATAACAATTTTTTATAATAATTTTTTATAATGTTTTTTAACATAAATATTAATAACATATACATATTTTTAAACATAGTGTTGTTTACTATCACAATTAATAACACTGAAGCATTATGTGGTCAGGACAATTAGTGATTGGACAACGGAAAAACAAAATAAAACAAAAGAATTTCACTTTGAATTTGTATAGTCAGAGATATGTTATAGAAGTCATCGTAAAATCAAAATATGAAATTTATATTGAAGAAGTTTGATTAAAAATAAAGCGGACGTAATTGTAGTGATTTAAACTTAATCATATAACGAATATTACATCTAAAAACACGTTCATATCCCATTAAAGGTTTTACTTTGTAGGAATATGTACTAAGAGATTAATACTTTCCAATAAATCATTGCATTTAACATCGGAAAAGAACGAATTATTGAACACACTTTCTTATTAATGATTTACATTTAACAATTTATGCAGAGAATGAATTAAGAAGTAGAAACTTTTATATTTTAATATTTAATTGGTTTTGTTGAATGGTTAATGTGTGGTTATACTGTTGAATGCATTCGCGCTGGTTATGAGAAACAGCGCGAAGTTTTTTGGTATGACATCCAGTTGTGATTCACATTTTAATATGGATATTGGGCTTAGTAACACGCCCAGTTTAAAAAGGAACAAGTTAGGTAATTACAACGTAAAGCACTATAAAGTGTTTCACAAATATAATCAGCGGAATGTCAGAACACATTATGATAAAAAAGGTTTTTATAACACCGTAAGAAAGATATTTAATTCTAAATGAACACGCTTATTAGTTGCTTTTTAATAACATCCGCGCCAGATATAAGAAACAGCGCAAAATTTTTGTGAAGACATCCAGTTGGGATTTACATTTCAATATGGATATTGGGCTTAGGAACACTCCTAGTTCAGAGAGAAATAGCTAGTTAATTACAGCGCAAAAGCACTATAAAATAGTGTTTATTAAATATAACCAGCAGAGTTTTAAAACAAACCACGATAAAAAGGTTTTTGCAACACAGCTTGTTAGACAATTCATTTTAATTGAGCATGGTTAGTAGTTGCCTTTTAATAATAAAAAATGCTAAAGCAATGCTATGCAAAAACTGATCTACTTAGATTGTTAAACAAATTTGTTTAATTGTATAATTGAATTACTAGCATTGTATATAAGCAAGCAATGGAATGGTTACAAGTTATCTTGAGAAAGCCCGTCATAGGTACGGGTGAAAGCGCTTGATTTATTTCTTTTTTAATGTTGGATTCTACTTCTACTGAAAGTTATTCCTTCCGTGTATTTCAACTTTGGCTTGTCATTAAAAGTATTTTACTAAAGGAGCAGTTTTCAATGACTACAACATTTTTGGGATTCGTATGAAGAAGTTTATTGGCTACTTGTGCTTCTGCTAACTTTTTTCCTAGCTGTTTTCCTGGGACATTGTTCGTGTTTTGTGTTTGATTCTCACAAGGATTAATTGGCTAGGCTTAAAATGGCACACAGGTGCGGTTAGCCTAGTACTAATCTATGAACTATGAACTCTTATGTAATTCTAAGGTTATTCCAGTCATATATCCTGTGTTTGTCTCTAGTATGTAACCTCAGATTATTGACTTTTTCCACAAATCTGCAATGTAACATACTTAGAACATTGCAGACTCTACTTTTACCAGTTAGGTAAGCATTTTATAAAGTCTGCAGCCCTGAATCCAGCCATCCAGTATTTCATAATTGCTTAAAAAAAGACATATGCTATCCCAATATTTGGTTTATCAGCAGTCACACTCATTAATTACAGATTTATACAAATGGAAAAAATATTCTCTAAAGCCAGCAATTTCAGTTTAAACTTCCACCCCATCACCTCCTACCAGACCCAAAGAAATACCCACAACCATCCCCCTACCAGTCATTATGAGGGAACAGGTCCTTACTGAGATCGCAAAAGTCAAAAACACAGCCCCAATGGGTCTCAGCAACATTCCAGGATGCTTCTTAAATAGCTTAAAAACAGAATCTATCAGGGTCACCAGAAACCCTCTTTAACCACATCCTCTGAACAGGCTTTGTCACAGAGGAAGGAGGACTTCAACAGTCATCCCTCTGTACAAGGTGGGGGGGGGGAGGCATCAACTGAACCAGGCCTATAAGCTTGACCAATTGTATCTGCAAGGCCATGGAGAAAACTATCATGGATCTGATCAATAATGACATAGGAACTCTCCAAACAATGGATCAAATCCAATTTGGCTTTGTCAAAGGGAAGTCTTGCCTGCTCAGTCTGGTGGATTTCTTTGAGAAAGTCACCAGGGCCCTGGATGAGGGTAAAATGGTACATACTGCTTATCTAGACCTGGCCAAAGCTTTTGACACAATCTCCTACTCAGGGATTATAGATAAACTTACTGAGTTAGGCATAAACTTCCACATCTTCAGATAGCCAACTGGCTCACTGACAGGACACATGTTGCCTGGATAGGTTTCTTATCAGAAGTGGATTGACTTGTCATTAGCAGTGTCCCACAAGCCTCAGTGTTGGGATCCCTCTTGTTTGGTATATACTTCTCTGAGCTGAAGGTCAGTGTTGGAAGACTCTGGCTCACCAAGTTTGCCAACGACTGTAAACTGGGAGCAATCACTGAATCCCCCAAAAAATTTTTACATCCTACAAACAGGTCTAAAAATGACAAACAACTGGTGCCAAAAGCATTGCCTGAGACTGGATGCTAAAAAATGTGTAATCATACCCTTTGGTAAATCAGATATCCCTGCAAATTATAATATTGTTAGCACACCCCTAAAAGTAGACCCAGTGGTGAAGGAAACTAGGAACACATATACATAGTAACCTAAAATGTGACCACCAGGTAGCTACGGCAGTGAGGAAGTCCTTCTGTGTGGGTCGACTTACAAGAAAAGGCATGGTATCAAGATTAAAGGAAGTCATAGTGCCATTGTACTCTGCCCTTGTCAGGCCCACAATCGAGTACAGTGCTCCATTCTGCATGCACCTAACCAGGCACTTACACCAATTGGAGTGACCCCAGAGGTTTCTCATTAAAAAGGCCATTTCCCTTTACTCCATCTCATATTGTTTATTGACAGGGGACTTATGTCTGACCTACAAGGCATCCTTTGATCCAGCCTTGATAAAATTGTTACATATTCACAAGAACAATTATACAAGGGTTATGCAATCCACAGACTTGAATCTTATTTGTGACTCTAACAGATCTTGCTGGACAGACAGATTTGTATCCCAAAAGACTATCTCATCTATGGAATAAACTTCCCATCTTTGTAAAACAAAGCCCATCTCTCACTCTCTTCAAAAAGAATTTGGATAAATGGATGGGGAACCATAAATTCACTCCTGGGGTACTGCCAATATGGAGAGAGGCAGCCTGTAAAATAACTCTGGGCTCCAACATCCAAAGACCCACTAACCAGATACCACCCCATCCCATACATGGGGAATTAAGATATAATATTGTCATATTCTGTGTGTTATAGGCTAGGCTTGTAAAGGCTCTTGTCTATTAGGATAGTAATCACCTATGAATCTATGTACTTTTAACAGATTATTTGTTAGGATGTCCTCCATCTTTATAAGAAAAATATCTACATACACTAATGAGGCTACATTCTAATATGTACATTGTCAAATTAAATACAGTGTACAGCTTGTGTCAAACCTATGAAGTGAGCCAGGTATATTTTAAAATGCGTTTCTAAAAGTGTGTGGTCATGCATTCTGAAATAAATAATTTTTCTAACTTAAGTCGGACTGTGATGTGTGTTACAAAAAATATAAGGCTAAAAGGATGTTTAAATTTGGCTCCATAGAACAGAAGGATGAAGTTTTTACTGTGACCTAGAGATAGCCAGGTGGAAGAGGCTGGGAGTAAATGGTCAACACCAGCTTTCCCATCCTTGGCAAGAGAGGTGTTCCAACTCATTGAATTACCAATATTTGCTGGACAGAAGGGTACATGGTCTCTAGCAGAGGGGTTGGGACATGGACTTGAGCCCACCAACTCATGTCTGCATAGTACCCCCCATGGTTTATCTGAGAAAACATGCATGCCCACAGAGGAAGGCATCGCAGCTCTTCACATCTGAGAATGTGTTTGTCAGTCACTGGGGGAGGGGGTTAAAAGGTTAAACATTTAGATAAAAACTCTAGGGACTGCCTGAATAATGACCTCCCGTGATTAGCTCTGATTCCATAAAAAGTCAAATCATTAAGGAATGACTGATGGCTGTCAAGCAGTGGGAAGAAATGGGGACAAAGCCAAAATATTATGATGAAACAAAGTCCCAGAATCAGGAATAGATTTTATACATTCTATTTATATGCTTATAAAATTGCTTGAACAGGCTTTGCATTAGGATGCACTTTTTTAAGTATATGAAGTCTGAAACTCAAATGTCTGTAATTGTATAACTCAATGATTTTCCAGAATACCACAGATCTTATGAGGAATTCATTAAAATTTTATGTAAAATTATGGGCATTCTGAAAAATCAGGGACAGCTGAGAGCTATGGCAGGAAATAAAATGATTTTTAAAATGTGTGTTTAATATTGTGGCATTTATCCCTTTTATGTTATTAGAGCTACTATAAAACACAGAAGTGATGCCATCAATGCACCAGTTAAAACATTCTCTGTTTAGACAAAACACAGAAAAAATAGTATGGTCAGACAAATCTGTAGCTAAGCCAGTTTACACTCCCTGGGAAATTTCATATTTGGCACCTTCACATCAGAGTTGAAAAGTGACAAAAAATGATGACTACTCCAGTCTAGAGTGAAAAAAGGCCTCGAGATGAAGACCAAAAATACCTTAGAAATTGTAACAAAGACCAATGATAGTGCCTTGATGCAGTTCCTAACATTCTTGCATGCAAACGCATGTACACACACACACACACACACACACACACACACACACACACACACACACACACACACACCAAGCAATTATGAGATAATCTAAGTGGCTGCTTAGATTAAAATGATTACCAATACAGCTTGGAGTTAAAAGTATGATAGGTACTCACACTCAGCCACCAGCAATATTGGTACTACAGTGCTAATTATGCCCCCTAGCAGTTTATACCTAGCCAACAACATAAAGATAATCTACAAAAAATGTTTATAGGTTGATGGAAAATCAGCTCACAGATACAGTGCTCCAAACCTGTTATAAAAACTGGTAGGATTTAGCATTAACAGAGCATTCCCTTTGTAAAGGCATTATTAAATGTACAACTATTAGAATAAATATGCTGAATGCTCCCCACTCAATGTCCATAAGATTGTTTCCTTCCTTTCTTCCTCTACTGTTAGTGATGCATCATTGGTTAGTAATGAGAACAGCAGACACCACTGGATCCCCTCCTGTAAAGTAACAAGAGAGTATTTTCAAAATTACTGAGGTGTATGCTCTTGCTTTGGTGACACTGGTAGAGAATGATTGCTCTTTCTGAATAAACATCAATGGTGTGACCAGGGTGGGGCAAAGGGGGCAGTTGCTCCAGCTGCAAGATTTTTAGGGGGCATGATTGGCAGGTGCCAATGGTGCAGGTGTGCTGTACCAGCATTGCCTTATAAGGAAGCAATAAAAATACTGTGGCTTCAGAAACACATGTTGATACTGCATTACAGTATTGGCTGAAATGGTTAGTAATGGTTAGTGATTTAACAGTAGCACTCCTTTTATTATATTTGTAGAAAGCAGAAGTGCATTTTGTTTTGTCATTAACTTTGAGAAGATATATATTTTTAAATTGAAAGGATGAGAGGGATACCAGTCTGGGGGATCTCCATAGGGCACCATATGACCTAGCTACAGTTCTGTTAAATATTATACTATCATTCATTCTGAACACAGGCAGATATGAAGAGAAAAATAAATATAAAATAACATAACTAAAATAGGAAAACTGGACAGTATTTTTTTAAACTTAAGGCAAGGTAAGATAAGAAAAATGAGTCACCTATAGTGCTAGTGGGCAATAACAGGAAGATACTAGCTAGTGGGGTAGTTATCAAAGGACTTCAGTGTTGTTTACATTAGCTGACGTTTGGTAATGTGTTTTTCTCTTAATGTGTATCAGAGTTAGACTCCAACACAGACAAGTGAAATCAAAAACTCAGCATGCTTAGACACTTTAAAGGCCAGGGTCATTAATACCTAACTAAATGCACACGATCTGCATTCAAGAACACCCCTACCAAATGTTTTGTTCTTTCTAGTCACTCAGAAAGATTAGAATGGTGTACATTTAGTGTAGGCATTAATGAATCTCAGTGAATGTTTAATTTTTGAGCAGTTTAAATAGTTTCAAATCAAGAAGATGAACCCAAAAAGCATATGAGCATTTATGCACTTTCGAAAAGAAAAATAAAGTGTGTGTGTGTGTGTGTGTGTGTGTGTGTGTGTGTGTGTGTGTGAGAGAGAGAGAGAGAGAGAGAGAGGAGCATGATTTGCAAACTGAAAAGGGGTCAAGGTGCACTTAATATGCCAGTGATGTTATACTACAAGATACTTTCAGTATTTTATGAATCTAAAAGCAGACCCAACATATTTCATTTATCCAGCTTTGCTTTGCTATGTTTTGTGCTCTCTGAGAATATTTAAGTGCAACATTCTTCTATTAAAATGACTTGGTATTCAGTGTGTGGCTATTTCACAATATTTTGAATACTGCAATTCCAAAATATAATCTTCAGAGACCAAACACATTGAGAGGTACTGAAAGGTTGGATTACTGTGTTTTGTGTGTGTGTGTGTGTGTGTGTGTGTGTGTGTGTGTGTGTGTGTGTGTATTTGGGAGACATGTCTCTCTCCACTTTTGCTGTACAATGGACTTTACCACATGCAATCCCTCCATCCCTCCTGATCTGCTTTTCTTATTAATTATAAATGATCATCCATAAAACGGCTTCTACATTATATAAATACCAAGAAGAGAGAGAAAACAGTTGCAATTCAGAGGTACAGTCACAAATAGACCACTCAGTGAGAGTTAACCAGCAAATATAGTAAAATTTCTTAAAAAAAAAAAACATCCGAAGTTTAACGCTTTCATCCTATGGATATATCATGAAGGACTTCAACAGAACAGGAAATACAGGCTTGACCTGACCTTATATAACCTCCTTAAGGTCACCGAAAGCAATTACAAAAATTTAAAGAATAGCTTCTCACTAAGATCATAAAATAATGCTACCTAAAAAAACTTTCAAGACACAAGCTATCAGTTCTGAACATACACGGCTTTAGGCCAAAACATAGTATCAGTACTGCCCTGCTATCTTTCACAAACATCATTCAAGATCTTATAAACAGAGGCCAAATGGTCTCCTCCATATTCCTTGACATGTCAAAACTGTTTGACACCATCTCCCACCAAATCCTACTAAATAAATTATCATTCCATGGCCTTAACACAACAGCCTTAACCATCAGCAAGCCACCAAATGGGAGAACACCCTGTCCCCTCTTCTACCCATCACTGCTGGTGTACCCCAAGAATCCATACTTGGCCCCCTTCTCTTTACAAGTTTTACTAACAACCTCAGCTCTTCAACCCAATTAGCCTCCATAGTCCAATATACCAATGACTCTACATTAATCTGCACAGCTCCCACCCCCTCAGGACCTACAAACAAAAATGCAAAAATCTTTCCAGTACATAGAAAACTACCTCACTAGTCATCAACTCATACTTAACCCCAATAAAACCAAGTTAATTGTCTTCAATTACAATAAACCCAAAACATGTCTGACTTCACTTTTTATCCTTTCCACAAATGGAACTAAAATAGATCCCACCAGCCAAGCCAAACTTCTAGGTGTCACAATTGATGATAACCTAAGGTTTTACACCCATACCACCCTCACCATCAAAAAAGTCCACTCCAAACTTAGCACCCTTTACAGAATGAAACCTTACTTTACAGACAACACCAGACTAGCCACTGCCCACACACATCTACTCTCCACCCTCCTCTATGGCTCCCTAGTATTTACAATCATTCATAAATCTGACATAAATAATCTGGAATCATGCTACAACAAAATTGCCAAGTTTACCACAGGCCACTCTTACAGAACCCACCACTGCCCTTTACTCTCCTAACTTAAATGGTTAGAACTAACAAACCTTCTAACATTTAACCAGCTGTCCATAGCCCACAATATAATTCACAAACCTAACAACTGCCCAGCACTCACCAATCTAGTCCAACCCAACAGCAATCTTAGAGCTCTAAGATCCTCAAATAAACTATTGTTAAAGATTACCCAAACCCACAACACACAGGGTGCCACCCTTATTTCCCATAAAATTAACTGTGGATCACTCTTCCTCAACCTATGGCTAAAACCCCAGCATCCATGAGTTTAAAACCTCCTTAAGGAACATCTAGCAAAACACTGGCTCTGCTCCTGCCATACTCCTGGTTAAGCTACCTACTACTCCCTTACATTACCATAAACTAGTTCATTCTCACAGCTACAACTATTAACTGCTGAAGGCTATCTTGATTGTACACTCAGTTTCAGTTAGCAATGTATACACTTATACTGCTTTGTCTTTAACTGTTATGTAGACTGCATTTCTCTATCTTGCAAATACTGTATCACACTGTTCTCACTATTAACTCATGCAGCCAATTTTTATCACTAACTGTGCCATTTTTTGTTAAATTTGTTAATTTATCTGTTAATTATTTGCTAATTATTGTTATATAACTAATTTCTTTACTGACTTGTTTTATACATTGTAGATTAACACGTGTTCAATTTGATTGTTTAATATTACCCCGGATTTACTAATCTGCCGTGCAGGACTAAACGAGTCCTTCACATAAGCGGCAGTTTAAGAGGACGGCAGTGCGCCATGCATATTAATGAAGGTGCACTGCCTGAGCTCCAAATCCTACACTGAGCGTGGACAAGTGCAGGGGGCATAAATAAATGAGCGAAACCGCTCATAGGTGTCCGCATATCCCCAACAACAGTCCCCATGTGTTCAACAGCAACAGTACATTGAAATAAAATGAAGAAACCTTTGTATTTATTTTTTTTAAAACCCCAAGTACAGCTAACCATAGGTGCGCGGGTTTGCCCATCGGTTAGCTACGGTTAAAGCAGCTGAAAAGGCTGAAGAGGATAATAAGGAATATATATGCAAATGAAGCAGCACAGCGATAGTGCAGTGGTTAGAGCATCTGCCTAATGAACAGGCATTCCCAGTTTGAGTCCCACTGCAGCACATATCATTTTCCATGTGAAAACTGTATATGAATATATATTTACATCTTTTTGCCGTATAACCTACATAATAACATTTAAATGTGAATTGGAGTACTGCATGAAATGCACATAAGAAGTGTCAGTGCCATAATGAATAAGGCACTAGTAAGCAGGTTTAAGCACAAATAAGCAGTAGTAAGCATCTCTAAGTGCATTTGTATGGGGGTAAGCATTGCCTACACAGATTAAGCAATGTAGAAGCTAACTGAGTGTAAGAAACTGTAACTGGAGGTTAGCATTGCTTACCATCGCGCAAACCCGTGCATACCCGCTTACAACTGCCTTAAAGTGCCTTAATCACTCTGGATCCAATGGCCACATGTTCTGCCCAGTAACAAAATAAACAGCTCTTGCAAGGGTCAAACCAAGGACCCTGCACACCCTAGACAAAGTGATGTACCACTAAGCCATGACAGATACACAGATATTCAATGTTTCAGAAACATATCAGCTAGTCCTGCATGCAACAGTACAGAGAATGTATACCAACATCTAGATGTCTGCGTGTGTAACTGTATCGCAACCTTAACAGATACAACATACCCATATACGTATAGATATACATATATATAAATATATATGTTGTTTTACTAACTCTATATACATATATATCACTATCTATGCACATATACTTATATATCTGTTAGCAGATAAATATATTTATATAGGTGTATATGGCCATACATCTGTAGATAGCAATTGCAGATTAACAAATACACCTATGATGCACCATTAATGGGGTTGAGAGGCCCCACACATGATACGTCTTGTACGAATAGGAATCCCCCCACAGACAAACACATGTGCCCTGTAATACACTACCAAGTACAGTCTGCCTCCCATAGGACATGTAATATGTGGAAGCCATCAACGTCCCCAGGATACAGATACACAGACACATATATACAGATACACAGACACATATATGCAGATACAGAAATACATATATATATATATATATATATATATATACATATATGTATATATATATATATATATATATATATATATATATATATATATATATACATGTAAAGATATATGTACAGTAAGATACATATGCAGGAGGTACACACAATATGGAACAGCCACTATGCTTACAGTTAACACCTGAACAACTGGACACTGTATGGGCGACACATACTAATGTTAATCATTGTCTGCAACATATACCCATAGAAAGGTCATAGGAAAGACACCACACACATGTTTTCAGAAATGGGAATCCTTTAATTGTGTACAATAACAGTTCTATATGCCATATCATATAGCTGTTCAAATACTGATAACCATATAAATGGAGTACTACAGCTGTGAAACAGTTACACGAATACAGTAGTCTGGAAAGGTTCACAACTGTTGCTGTCCAGGCCAAGCCCTTCAGAATGTACAATAGTGCAGACAGACTGGCCCACAGGATACCACACAATCAACAGTATGTACTGCAGGTGGGTAGTTCAGCAGCGTCTATCTACACTCTGTATAAACTCCTTAGAAGGTAAAGACGTTTTGTGATCAAATGGGTTGTACCCAGTACATAACAAGGCATAACGCACAGAACAGTATGTATGGTAGGAGGCAGTAGGCTTGCAGTACCCTAAGTCATGTAAGTAATGTCAATATAGGTGGAGTTTATGGTACTGTACATCCAAATACCTTGTGGCAGCTCACCCCTAACCCCACATTTTGTAACAGCCTAGGTCATTTATGGTGCTCCCCACCTAGACTCAATAATACAAGCCCATAGACCACTATTACATACACTGGCCTCTGCAGTGCATAAGGGCGCACATGTGTTGTGTAGATGACACCCACACATATATGGCCCCAGCCCCACTGTATGTGTGGGGGATACAACAGCAGTGGACTTATGGCAGCAATGGCAGAGTGATATGCTCACAGCCCACTACAGAACAACCCCCAACAGCATGACATATGTGCAAAGCTTGGTATGTAGATGGGGGACAGAGGCTGAAACACAGGCACATATGTGGAACACTGTTGCCATACACTAAGCAAGGTGCTGGTGTTACAGGATAGTCTGCAGCATACCCTTAGTCAGGAAGTGAGGTCAGATATAGACATGGATGTAGCCATGTACTGATAGCACGCAACACACACACTGCCAGTGTAATATCTGAAACCAAGAAAAATAGAGCAATTCCACCAAGGCACGACTTCACTGGTATTTTCCACATGAACAAGCTTTATTAAAACACACTTTCTTCAGAATAAAACCTTAAACACTGTTATCATCACAAATGTGTTTTGGTCCTCGAATGACTTCCTCAGATGAAATAGAAATGCATACCTTTTACAGTTCTTCCCCTAAAATACCCTCCATTTAATTGGTGCTACTAACCAATTGGTGCATATTCCTAATGTGGTCACATGTACTTAATAGATGTTCATCCCTATAAAACTTTTTTTTAAAAATTCCTTTAAAACAATTCTAAACACATCAACAAAACCTTCTCTCAACTCTGTTTTATATATATATATATATATATATATATATATATATATATATAAATAAATATATATATATATATATATATATATATATATATATACATATATATATAGATATATATATGGCTCTACTTTAGAACACCGACACGCCAGTTCGCGGACACACAAACCACCGACAGCAAATAACCGACAACACACAATGCCGACAACGCAAAACACCGAACATATCATTACACTGACACACTAAACGTAAACAACACATTACACTACATTACATATCCACTAGCCCTAACCCAAACCCTAACCCTAAGGTCCGACACTACCGCACACTTACCCTACCTGCACCCTAACCCTAACTCACTTAACCCACTAACCCTAAGGTCCGACAGTACCAGACACGTACCCTACCTGCACCCTATTCCTAACTTACTTAACCCACCCTAAAACATAAACCCGTCACTAATACACACTTACATTACCCAAACCCTAACTCCGACACTACCGCACACTCACCTTTCACACACCCTAACCCTAAATCCCTCACTATTGCACACTTACCTGTCCGCTCCCTAATCCAAAATCCCTCACTATCGCATACTTACCAAGTCGCGCTTACACGTTCCCCTAGTCGGTCTTCCAGCTGTCGGGATTTCAGCATGTCAGTCAACTGCGTTGTCGGTCCTTTCCCGTTCCTCTTCCGCGTGTCGGCGAACTGACATTTCGGTAATTTGAAGAGGACCCATATATATATATATATATATATATATATATATATACATACCTAAAATATATAAATATAAATAAATATAAATACAAATATAAATACAAATACAATTTAATTTTGTGCATATTATATTTGTGTTTATATTTATATTTATTTATATTATTTATATTTATACATTTTTAGGTATGTATATTTATATTTATATATATATATATATATATATATATATATATATATATATATATATATATATATATATATATATATATATATATATATATATATATATCAAACAGAGTTGAGAGAAGGTTTTGTGGATGTAACAGGGATACGGTAGATATATGGTAGGTGTTGTACATGTGCCTGTCTGCATGAACAGGTGCCAGCGTCAACACAGGCACACTCACACAGGGATGCACACACATTGACACACTTGGCAGGGCCAGGAGTGCAACTCATCAGTAGTGGGATTGCCACAACACATCAATGTGCAGGTATCACATGCACCACACGGGTCATACAGAGGCCGTATGGGCAAACAGTATGAGGAGATGTCAGACATCAGACAGCATGCTTCAGTATGCCCTGGGGGGTTGTAGTGAGTTTGGATGTGGACATATGCACCATACAACACACACAAATGAACACACAGGGTGCCGGTTCTGACATGCATGGGTGCATGTCTACACAGGTGTGTGGTGGTCAACTGCACCAGCAGGCTGTACAAGGGTAGACAATGGGTATACTATGGCATCAGGCCACATGACAATGGTCTGCATTGTGGCTCAGGCCTGTAGTTACTGCATTTGCCCACACAGGTGGGTATTGCATCCCCTATCCAGTCAGCTGGGTGACTAATGTATGTGGCCAATGCTGTACACCCCATGCCATGTATGTGTTCCTTAGTCCATGACATGGATGGTGTCTGGGATGTGCACACCTCCCACATGCATGTACAGTGACATGTGGAACTGTACCTGGGGTGTCTGGCCCATGTTGTGAACACAGATTATCATCAGATGTGCCAGTCTTGCCCACCTGTGGCAGGAACTGGTAATGAGCAGCAGGTTTACCCTTCACTTACATTGATAGCATGCCAACAGCCTTCCCTGATGTCAGTGTCATCTGTCCATACAGGGCATGTTGTCAAGCATGGTATGTCCATTATGAGTCACATGTGAAGGCAACACAGGTGGTGCAGGTGTCCATTGGGGAACATGGTGGAGGTACACTGTCTGCATATACATGCATATTGGACAGATGGGCAGGGTGACATGCCCTCTGTAGCCCACTGCTATCACTGCATAGTTACTATCAGTGGCCAATATGCAGTATACCAACCAGTACACTAACCACATATTGGCTGTTGCCTAGGCATGTGTGTGCATATGATACATGGGTTGAGTGTGTGCTCTGGGTAATAGTGGGGTTGCTAATTTGGATCAGCTGGCCTTGATGTCACATGTATGGGTATGGCTTTACACCCGAGCCTCCCAGCTAATTTACATCTGTTATCCCTGTATGGTTGACATTATGATATATAGTAGGGCCACCATAAAAGTAATGAGCAAAACCCCCTTCTCATTGGCCACAGGTGTCTCACACTCACCTTTACACAGGATATGAGTTACACACACACACACACACACACACACACACACACACACACACACACACCTGTCATGTCTGGGAGTTGAACCTCTACCTAACTAGTTTATTACACTACAGCACTACGCAGTTATAGTACCTGCCATGGACATTACTGGAGTACTTCCCCAAAGGTGTATTTCACAGTGACTGACATCAGCAGAGTTACCAAAGTAGGGCTTTACACCTGTACTGCGAGTGACTAGCCTAAAATGCATTGCTCCCTACACAGACAGTGCGACCCACACAAATCATCCACAACTGTCATGTGTGGGTATAGAACCCCTGACCAAGGCCTATATCACACTATAATATGGAGCTGTTATAGGACACACCACAGGGATTACTAGAGACATCTTTCCCCAAAGGTGAATTTCACACTCAATGACATCAGTAGGTTTACCAAAGTAGGGCTTTTCCCCTGTGCTGCGAGTGACTAGCCTAAAATGCATTGCTCCCTACACAGACAGTGAGACACACACAAAACATCAACAACTGTCATGTGTGGGTATAGGACACCTGACCAAGGCCTATATCACACTACAGCATGGAGCAGTTATAGGTCACACCACAAGGATTACAAGGGATTTCTCCCCAAAGTTGTATTTCACAATGAATGACATCAGCAGGATTGACAAAGTAGGGCATTTGAATTGTACTGCAAGTGAGTAGCCTATGATGCATTGCTCCATGCACAGACATTGAAACACATGCAAAACACTTACAGGATACGCTACAGACATTACTGGGCTATGATTTTCCCAGAGGTGTATTTCTAGGTGAGTGACATCAGCAGCCTTGCCAACGTTAGGTATATGAATTCTAAGGAGTGTGTGTGACCTAAAAAGCATTGTTCATCAATCAATGATAAACAGACAGAGACACAAAGATTCACACACACACACACACACACACACACACACACACACACACACACACACACACACACACACACACACACACACACACACAAACACACACACACACACACACACACATACATACACACACACACACACACACACACAATTGCCAAGTCTGAGGTTAGAACACCTACCTAATTACCTTATCACACTACAGCAGTATGCAGTTACAGGATGCTCTATGGAGATTACTCGGCTATGATTTCTCCAGAGGTGTATTTCTAGGTGAGTGACATCAGCAGCCTTGTCAAAGTTGGTATATGAATTGTACAGGGTGTGTGTGGCCTAAAAAGCATTGTTCTATATTCAGTCAGACACACACACACACACACACACACACACACACACACACACACACACACACACACACACACACACACACACACACACACACACAGCTGCCAGGTCTGGGGTTAGAACACCTACCTAATTACTTTATCACACTACAGCAATGTGCAGTTTGAGGATGTGCTATGGATATTACTGGGCTATGATTTTCCCAGAGGTGTAGTTCTAGGTGAGTGACATCAGCAACCTTGCCAAAGTTGGTATATGAATTGTACAGGGTGTGAGTGGCCTAAAAAGCATTGCTCTCTACTCAATCAGACACACCCAAGCACATAATTGCCAGGTCTGAGGTTAGAACACCTACCTAACTAATTTATCACACTACAGCAGTTCGCAGTTACAGGACACGCTCTGGAGATTACTAGGCTATGGTTTCCCCAGAGGTGTACTTCTAGGTGAGTGACATCAGCAGCCTTGCCAAAGTTGGTATATGAATTGTACAGGGTGTGAGTGGCCTAAAAAGCATTGCTCTCTACTCAATCAGACACACCCAAGCACATAATTGCCAGGTCTGAGGTTAGAACACCTACCTAACCACTTTATCACACTATAGCAGTGCACAGTTACAGGACACACTACAGAGGTTACTGTCTATGATTTTCCCAGAGGTGTATTTCTAGGTGAGTGACATCAGCAGCCTTGCCAAAGTTGAGTATATGAACTGTACGGAGTGTGAGTAGCCTAAAAAGCATTTCTCTCTACACAGTCAGAGACCAAGAGACATGCACACAAACACATACTCACACAGTTGCCAAGTCTGGGGTTAGGACCACTACTTAACTAGTTTATCACTACAGCAGTATGCAGTTATGGGACACGCCATGGGAATTACTGAGCTACAGCTCTCCCAAAGGTGTATTTCACATTGGATGACCTCAGCAGGCTTGTCCTGATACTGCTATGTGGAGGGCGGTGTGTGCATGAGCTGTAACCCATTCATGTAAGGGTTGACATGCTGTATGCAGGAACACACGGGGTCATATGCCGCAGGTAGTGTATACAGCTACTAGGTGACTACTTCCTTGTACAGTCATGTTGCACAGCTGGCACGTGCAACACACCATCATGTTGACAGATACTGGTGGCTAGTATCTGCAGTGACTGACACCTGTACCTCATGTGTTTGGGGCCTTTTGGCTGTGTGCTGGGTGGGACAGACCAGATGGCTCCTTGTCATGGTCACCCTCTTCAACACATCTATGTCCGTCTACCTTTGGCTTATTATAGTGTGTTGTCCTTACATATATGTCTGTATTCCTATCCACTGTGTGTGCAAGGCAGGAGAGCTGCATACTGACATGTGTCTGCACTAAGAACTGCAACTGCCAGATATGTCTGGTCTACTGGTATTTACTGACATGGCCTTCATGTGTTTAAGCATGTGAGCATGCCCGGTATGGCCATTCAGTATGTTGTTGACTGACATTGCCGTATGTTGTTGCCTGACATTGCCTTCATTCCTCTAAGTGTGTGAGCATGCCCAGTATGGCCATCTATATTGCATGTGTGGATCAAGTCCAGGTAGTTTGTATTGCGGTGCTGACCTTTGTGTTGTACACTGACAGGTAGCATGCTGTGTCTGCAGGGTATACATTGGTCATTTGGCATTGACTGTTGCTACATTTCTGCATAGCGGGGGGGGGACCTGACTGTTTCTACATTTCTACACAGGGGTTGGGGGGCACACCTGACTATTACTATAAGTGTACATAGGATGGTGGGCACACCTTATACTTTTACACATTTGATAGGACTGTACTGGTATGTTGGGTACACCATTTCAGTCTGTAGTCTTACCTATCGTGCTGGCTAGAGGCATACCAGTGTACTACAGATCTTAGCTTTCACTAACTACATATTAGTTTCTGACTTCCTAACCTTCACAACTTACATCCAACTGGCTGGCCTGCTGTAGTCTGTCTGTGTAGGCCTGGGATAGGGGTTACCCACAGGGCTCATTCAGAGGCCATAGTACAGCATTTGTTTGCGTTTGTCTACACCTATCCTGCTGGCTGTGACTGTTGTTGGGTATGTGCCCCCCCCCCAAACTGGCATGTGTGAGTCACTTACCTTGTGGGTGTCCCAGTATTGAGGGTGATGATGCAGGGCTGCCTATGTCGGATGCACATAGTACACTCCCTATACATGGTTAAGCACAGGTAGTGTCATGTTTGGCATCCCTTTTACTGTATGTGCGAGTCAGAGAGAGGTGTCATTCCCTGGGTCCCTACTGTGTCATTTGTCATTGTTGTGTCTTTCAGCTTTTCCCAGTTAGGAGTCACCACAGCGGAACTCCAGTCCGCTAATGATTGGTAGTTGATTTTTACGTGCCAAGTTACCAGCTCTGACGCACAACCTTCAACGAAGGTACGCCCATTCACACGTCTCCATGCAGAAGATGCTCTAGCTTAGAATCGAACCGGACAGCGTCTTACTGTGAGGCGACAACGCTACCGCAGCACCACCACAAGTGCTATATGTTGCCTCTTTGCCAAGGCCAGGGCATACTGGGCACATCTCCTTCTGCCTACTGGGGCAGGCTCAGATTGCTCCTCCTCTGAGTCACTCTGCGCTTGTGCAGGCCTTGGCACTGGTGGGGGGCTGTGTGGCCCTGCCCAATGCTGTTCCTGCTGGAGCTGTTTCCACAGGATCATATTGTGTAGCATGGCACAAACAAGGATAATTTGGGTACATGTAGTTGGTGAGTACTGCAAGGCTCCATCAGATGTGTCCAGACACCAGAACCTTGACTTGAGCTTCCCAAACACACTCTATTATGATTCGTGTTTGTGCTTGTGCCTCGTTAGGGATTTCTTGTTCAGGTGTATGCGCATTTCTGATGGGTGTCATCAGCCATGGCTCCAGTGCATATCCAGCATCCCCCACTAGGTGACCATGTGGGATGTCTCCATTGGCAAATGTCTGGTACAGCTGCATCAGATGCCAGATGTGGGAATCGTGGTAGCTTCCAGGGCAGCCAGCACACACATTCATTATTATACCCTGGGCATCGCACACAACCTGGCAGTTGATGGAGGGGAAGCCCTTGCAGTTGATGTAACCCTACCCCGCTCACCTGGTGGTGCTTTAATGCATATGTGCATGCAGTCTATTGCACCCACTACATCAGGGTATTCTGCTATTTGCTGGAAGAGACGCATATAGCTGGCCGATGACTCATGGGTAATGGGGAAATATACGTGCTCACCGACATGTGCTGACATGGCATCCAGGAACTGGTGGAGTACCCTGGATGTTGATGCCTGTGAAATCCCCATCATATCCCCAGTTGGCCTTTGGAAGGAACCTGTAGCTAGTATTCTTAGGCCTACACATACCTTAGTATACACTGGGATGGGTTCCCCTTTGTTAGTTCTGTGTATCAGGCGTGGCCGACACAGCACAGCAATTTGCTGTAGGAGGTTCCTGTCCACCCTATAGTGCTCCACTTTCTCCAGCTATTGTAGCCCTTGGTAGGTTACCCTGAGTCTGTACACTCTTCTCTGTCTCCTCACTGTGGGTTGCTCAGCAGCATTCACATCCTCACCACCCTCATCCTCTTGCACATGTTGGTTTATGATAGCAAAAGCAGCCCCTAACATTTTTTCTCTTGCTTTCATTTTGTAAAACTGACCCATCTTTATACACCGGTGTTGTAGAGTTTTTGGGAAAAACAAGGGAGAAAGGTGTTTGCATAATTTATAGTGGTGTGCTGGGCTGGGCTGGTCTGCTGCCTGCATAATTGGCTGATTCTGATACATTTCACCTGTCAAATAAGCTAGTTCTCCTTGATTACCTTCCTACAGCTGTTTTCCCTTCCCATTGCCTCCCTGTTTAACCCGTGTGCGGGCCGCGCAAACGGAGTTCTCAAATGTGCACAGAGCTGCTTCTTCCTGGTTTAACTTCCTTTTTCTTCCTGTAAAACCTGGTGCATGGCACGCACACCCACTTACACTTTGTAAAGAATGCTAGGCAAGTTTAGACACATCCCTAGCTTAGCTTTGCTAAGCTAGGAGCAATCCCGAGCCACAGGTCTCCAATCCACTTACAGTATGCCTGACACCCTCCCCATATGATGTCAACTATATCCTAGTCTTGCACCCAGCTATTTATACTCTTACACTCTTGGGACCTGCCTCACACCGTTGGAAAACCTGGGATTCACTAACCTTTCCCTCATTTGCATAGGATTGCCTGTTAATGCATAGTTACATGTCCCACACTGAGCCTCCCCCCTTAGCAACCATTACTCACTGGCCAGGTTGTCTTCTGCCTGCCATTGACTTGCATGGCAGAATACTGATTTTAGTAAGAATGCTTATTTTAGGGTTATTTTATTATCCCCCCCGATCCCGTTTGCGTGTCACTGCCCTATGCTTAAACAGGAGAGATCGGCAAAAAAAAAAAAAAAGTTGTTTATTTTTTTTTAAACAGTTTGCAATGTCAATGGCCTTCTACTTGGCCATTGCCATGCTTCCTCAATGATATGCAGCCTTTATTTGGAGCTGTCATAGCTCCGTTTTGTAGATTGCAGAAATGTACTCAGTTACTAACCGAGTACATTTCTGCACACTGCACTCATCCTGCACGGACAGCTGCCAGCTTCCTGGATCACATATTACCCTCATTTGCATGTTTTTTACCTGCAAATGAGGGTAATTTGCATAAGGAGCTCAGTCCATGCAGGATTAGTCTGAGAGCTCACATGCACATCCCAGGAGTTGGTTCCTGGATCGCACATCGGCCATATTGGGCAGCACAGTGGTGCAGCGGTTAATGTTGTCACCTCACAGCAAGAGGTTCTCCAGTTCGATTCTTGGCTGGGGTGCCTTCTGTGTGGAGTTTGCATGTTCTCCCTGTGTTCGTGTGGGTTTCCTCTGGGTACTCCAGTTTCCTCCCACATTCTAAAGACATGCATCTGGAGCATTTCTCCCTGGGCCTCTGCTGAAAACAGGCTCTGTGGAACCTAGTCGGACATTCCCGGTCAACAAATGTTAAATAAATAAATATTGCCGAAAATAGCTCTTAGACTTATCCTGCACATTCTACAGGGCTTTGTAAATTTGGGGGACTGTCTATTTGTATATATGGAGCTTTTCTCCCCGGACCTTGACTGAACAGGGTCTCATGTTCAGTCAGACATTACCCAGTAAACAAAATAAATACATAAATATATAAATAAATATTGAAAACAGCACATAGAGTATAAAAATTAGAATAACAGTTAATATATTAAAACAAATCAACCCTTGATGAAAGTAAACCTACCACATTTAAATATATTTATAAATAAATACTGAAATATATAAATACACTGCTTTTATTTATGCATATATTAAAAAAACTTCCATAAAAACTTGATTAGTTTTACTAACTACATAAAATGTGCATGAACATTTAGTGAACAAATAAATCAATAAATAAATAACATTTACAGTTTGGCTGTGTGTAACATAAGCAGTGGTAAAATAGAAATGCTGTCATTCATTCCTGGGAGATGTGTAGCATTAAGTTTAAGCTGACATATTAGTTCTTTATATTCTAATTTTGTCTCCCACACACAGCTTCATGCATTCACAGGAATTCTTTCTATAAAGGCAAATAAGAATTTTTAAAACACAGAAAAACTCCGGCATGCTTCTCTAGTGCATTACTTTTATTCTTCTTTAAAATGTTGTAGCAGTGCTCATATATCCTTTTCCTGAAGGGTCCTGCTGTTTTGCCTATAAGGAATGCTGGGCACCTGATGCAGTTAGCAACATAGACTATCAGTGTCAAACTGCCACCTTGTAGTTTCAGAGTAGAACCAAAGTTGCAGTGCGAACTTAAAATTTTCATAAGGACAAGGGATAAACGACTTAGGGACACAGGTGAACAGTGGTCTCACCTTCAATAACCACATTGCCACAACAGTCAGGAAATCCTTCTATGTGGCACACCTCCTCACTAAGGGCTTTTCATCCAGAAAAAAGGAGGACATTGTCCCACTGTACTCATCCCTCATTAGACCCATTATAGAATACAACGCCCCATTTGGTATGTACCTCTCAAGACATCTGCAACAACTGGAAAGGCCGCAGAAATACCCCACTAAAAGAATCACAGGCCTAAAGCAGATGCCCTATTCTGACCACCTTAAAAAACTCCAGCTATACTCTGTCACATATAATCTACTCCGAGGTGATCTCTGCTTAACATACAAGGCCATGTCAAACCCAGAGCTGTTGGACACGCTACACTTAAAGAAATCCCAATCCCTCAGAGCCACATGCTGCAAGGATCTAAACCTTGTCATCACAATAAACAAAACATGCTGGAGGGATAGATTCCTGACCCAGAGACTCCCCAGACTCTGAAATAGATTGCCCATACATGTCAAGCAGAGCACATCTTTGGCCCTCTTCAAAAGGAACCTTGATGATTGGATGGGAGAAAGGAAATTCACCCTAGGGATCATGTCAGTCGCACTGCTAGACAGGGGTGCATGGAAGTAAGTTGCGTGGGAAGAAATAGCCAGGGAATTGTTATGGCTAGGCTTGTATAGGCCCTAGGGCCAATAGCCTAGTACCAACCTATGAATCTATGAACCTATGAACCACTGTATAAAGTGCAACACTGTTTACACTATCCATACTTGGTGGTATCTAGTATGGCTTCTTTACTAGTAATTTTCATTTGATTATTTTCTGATAGCAATTTAACATTAGATGTTGCCTTATAAACCCAATTAGGGTTCTCCCCAATATATAATAGATCAAGGTGTTGGCTTTAAATATATTTCAGTTATTTTTTATGATGCTTTTTATGTGTTCTGAAATGTCATTATATTGTTCCACAAAAGCCTGTGCAGGTTTATCTTTGTTAGTGACTTCATTATAGTTAGGTTGATCAGTGTTCCCGTTAAGGCCTATGCCTAACAGGGGCTTATGCTTAATATCCAATTTATTAACAGCTTCAGTACTAATATTAATTACAAGATCTTTTGGGTAACCCTGTTTAGGAACATGTCTTCCAACTTGTTTATTTCAACCACCAAGTCTTCTTTAGTTGATGTCTGTCTTGCTAATCTCATACACTGGCTAAAGTCTTCTTTTGATTTAAAGGGTGTGAGCTGGAAAAGCATAAGTAAGCATTACTAAATGTAGACTTATGCTAAATGTCAGAAACAAAGCCATCAACAGAATATTTAATATATGTGTCCAAAAAAATTGACTTGTCTTACTTATCTTTTATTAAAATTGTGAGTAAATTTCAAGAACATAGATGTACTGTGCAAGTATTCTATAAAATTTTTAACATGTAGATCTGGACCATCCAGTAAAAATAAATGTCATCCAGGTATCTAACATATAACTTGCAATGTTTAAATTATTCTGAATTGGCAACATTCACCATTTCCCAACCATATAAAATCCTATTTGCGCAAATTGGCCAGCAAACTGCACCCATTGCCAAGCACTTAATTTCCTTAAAGGTTTCACCTTCAAAACATGAAATTATTATAGAATACCATAAAAGTAAGATCCATAATCAAACTGATTTCATAGCTATTTAGGAAGTAGCATGTTAAAAAACCTTGATGGAAAAACATAGCGCCTTCTTCCATAGTCAAGAGGTCCATAATATCAGTTGTTAGAAATCTTAAATCACTATACCATAAATTTGGTTTTAATCTACCTAGGAAGTCCCATAAGTCCTTTAACACATGAATGTATCTGGGAAAAATAGGTTTCATAAGTCAGTCAATATATACTGCAGGGGCTAGGTTTTAGACCCCTGGGCTGCCACAATGGGTCTAAATGGTGGCTGTTGAACATTTTTGTGTACCTATGGATCCCCCAAATATAGTAGGGATCACAAGTTTAGAATTCCTCAAAAATTAAATATAGTGGCTGAGTGTCTCCTTTCTGAAAGAAAGTCATCTAATTGCAAATCAATCTTCTTGTAGGGTATGTGTATTTCATTATGAGATACCATGGTATTGGTCCCTTCATTTTGCAAAATATTAAAGATAATATCAGAATAATCAATTGATATCAGAATAATCAATTGTGGCAAAGATGACAATACCACTTCTCCATTATTGGGTTTCATGACTTGAACTGATTTGTCATTCTTTCCTTCTGAGACCTGCACAGTCATGTTTTATGGTATAGTTTAAGTTTCAGTAAATAATCAGGATTGCAAGTTGTTATCATGGGATGAAAACCCGTTTCAAAAAGTATGAAATGATCTAGTGTTATAGTCATATGAATATAACATTGTGGGAGAGCTTAATAACATCTGAATCATATATGATTAACTCTTCTTCCCCTTAGCTTTCTCTCATCCACTCCTTCTGAAGTTTTGTGGGGAAAGTGGGGGTCCTTCACATATTATCATTCTATATTTGTGGTCCTGTGTTGATAGACTGCCCTGAATGACTCACCAGTCACTCCGACCTCAAGAGTAGAGGAAATCTAATAAATACATCAAACCCATTTTCAACTACTTCAACATCAGGACCCATGTCCTTTTCAGCTAAAGTATTAAAATGAACATGGTGTTCACAACTCCTACTGGGGAACTTTGATTTTACCACATACTTATTGCATCACTACGATGATATTGGCAAATAGGCCTCCATATTTGACATCCCTTTCAGTTTTCTTCTTCTTCTTCTTATTATTATTATTATTAATATTATTATAAGAAATAATTACATATTGCTTATCTACATTTCTAAAAATATTGTTATGTACAGTAACATAATTATCTATAGAAGAAAGCACTGTGTTTTTTCCATTAAGGTTTTTTAACATGTCACTTTCTAAACTGATGTGGAATGAATTTCATTATGGAGCTTACTTTTATGGTTTTGGATAATAATTTCAATTTTTGAAGGTGAAACTGAGTTTTATTGGGATAAATGTTTTAGTCCTTTTAGGCTTCTACAGATCCAGTTCCAGGAACAGTATAAAGAAACTAGTGGAAATGTGAAAATGTAGCAAAAGAGGTGATAGCAGCAAAGGCAGACATTGAAAGGAAGTTGTCATAAAAGGTCAGGAAAGAAGAAAGGCACAGAGACAGAGAGAGAGAGAGAGAGAGAGAGAGACCTGACAAGGCTTAGCAGGGATGGGTGTGAGAAGGAATCACAAAAAAAAAAAAAAACAGGAAAAAACACATTGATTGAATAATTATTTTACTTCAGATTTCACAAAAGAAAAGGTTATGGTATAATAATGGCAGGAAAGAGAGCTGACAAAAACAAATACACCACCTCCAGTAAATGGGATGTGATAGAGAAGGAGCTGGCTACTCGATTAAGACACTAAGACCAGATGACTGATGGCCTGCATGCTAGGTTTCTCTGGAATCTGGAGACTATACAGGTGTATCTCCTTCTGGAGCTTTACCTTACATCACCGGATAGTGAATTAGTGCCTGAAAACTGGAAAATAACAAGAGTGGTGGAAAATTCTGGAGATCTACAAGTGAAATAGCCTAACAGCAATGTCAGGAAAAAGAAATGGAGACAAACTTCTCGGCTTCTTTACTCAAGAATTCTGGACAAAGTCAAAAATAAAGAGGGTGGGGCAAAACCCACAATCAAGTGCTCTTGCTCTTTTAAAAAGTTAATAGAACAACAGGGTTTGTATCCACATGCATTTCTGAACAATAAGAAGTACGAAACTTTGATGTCTGTCATTACTGTCTCACTCTAATTCTCAGTGATTTACCAGGAAACGAACAAAAATATGGGGAAAGGGCAAAAATATGATGCAAAGTCATGAACATTTTGCAAAACTCATGAAAAATAAGTGGTATGCATGGAGAGAATCTCAAAGGAAATGCTAATGGACAAGATCCAGGAAAATAACCAGCAAGGGTTCATAATCAGAAGGAATGTCATTCAAACATGATCCAGTTTTATGACTGAGTGACTAAAAAACTTAACAGGGGAATATTCATAGATGTATTATGGGATTAAGAAAGGGCTACTGCCAATGTTATGCCCTAACATGAACATTTTTTTCCCTGCTGGCTGTAGCCCTTTCCTTTTAGTGATTGTATGAGGTCTGTAGAATTACTGCAAGTGGACTGTTTTCATGGTGTAACACAATCTAATGAGGAATTTTGGGGATGTAGCATATGATAATTAACCAGTTTCTTTCCCTCAAAAATTCACAGACTTGTTCAGCTGTGTAAATTATAATAGCTATAAGGCTGCATTCACCCACTACTTTCAAAGGAAGAAACTGAGTAGCAGGTAAGTTTTGGGAAACTTAGCAAATAAACTGTAGTGGAGGTGCATTTGAATGTGTATTTGTGCAGCAGCATATGTGTGTGTGTGTGTGTGTGTGTGTGTGTGTGTGTGTGTGTGTGTGTGTGTGTATGAATGGGTGAGTGTGTCCATGATTGTGATCATGTGAGGAAGTGTGTGTGTGTGTGTGTGTGTGTGTGTGTGTGTGTGTGTGTGTGTGTGTGTGTGTGTGTGTGTGTGTGTTTGATGTAGTGTGAGTGACAGTGTTTGTATTTCATAATGTTTGTGAAATATTACTCTATGTAAGTGAAAACGTTAATAGAAGAGCAGATTTTTGCATCATGAGGTATTTAATATGGAACAAAAAACACAAATTATCAATGCGTGGCATTATTGACTGACTGACTGATTGCATATGTCCATGACAGGGCTAAAACAAATATAATAAACAAAATCTTGGATATTCTGTAAAATCAAAGACATTTGAGAGGTATGGGGATGTGTGTGTGTGCGTGTGTGTGTGTGTGTGTGTGTGTGTGTGTGTGTGTGTGTGTGTGTGTGTGTGTGTGTGTGTGTGCGTGTGTGTCTGTTTGTGTGTGTGTGATAATGAAGTGGTGCATGTGTCAACAGATACATGTCTGGCCAACAATGATTACCAAAGTGATGATTATCACTAGTGGGCAATGCTGTGTATTTCAGAAACATGCAAATTAGCTGAAAATGAGGTAATGCGTCTTCCTACTTATCTGTCTGTGAATCACAGTTTTGTCTCAATCACAAAAACTGTCCCTTTCTAACACAACAGTTTATGCTCATGATATTTTTCTCAATCTAGGCCATTGTCTTCTTGGAGATCACAAATACCTTTACATCAGTTATGTACAGACAGCTGCTAAAAGAACAAATGTGGCTAAGACAAACAGTGGAAAATGGATTGTTGCACATTTGGAGGCCAGGGCAGAGATGGTGGTAGTCAGAGAGAAGAGGAATCAAAATCAAAAATAAGGAAAATGATAAGTGGGGACATGCAGTGACTGGTCTTGGGTCTATAACATCCCTAAACATTCTTTGGTTCCTTCCTCTGCTGCTCACTTTCAGCCCCTTTCCCCAAGAAGACAAGATTTTAATTTTTTTGCTGGGGAATCTAACTTTGATGGGGATGAACCTTCCATAACTCCAGTTGAAGCATGAATTATACCTAAGGAAGATCACCTGCATGCTGTAATTAGTATGTCCATGATGTAGCAGATGAGACCCTACCTCGTTACTGAAGCTAAGCAACATTTATGTAGCAGTTGCATTCCCCTGCAAAACCTACACTGAAAGGAAGGTGCCTGACTATAAGAAAATCCCGAAACCACTCCCTTGGAATGAGAACTTGCATTATTGGCTTGATCCTTTGTCCATCAGTTTGCCTGTCTAGTGGCCTTTCAGGTTGCAGGCAACCCAGATGTCTTGTTATCTTGCTAACAAGTCAGCATCAGTCTGTTACTTTTCATTGTATTAGCTTTACATATATTTGGTAGTAAAAAAGACGAGATCAATATATTCAAGTGACAGCAAACAGATAGATTCAGCAGTAGAATGTAATGAGAAGACTTTAATGACGGATTTGATAAACAAAGAGCAAAAATATGGCAGTAGAAGTTTAGTGTAAACAAATAAATACAGAGTTGTAACTTGGGTTGGGAGAATGAGGTAACTGCCCTAGGTAGAAGCTGTAAAGGTGAATGATGGACAGATACTGATGGGTCTCCAGTACAATAAAAGCATTGATTTAGGAAGCTGTGATACTGAAATTGCTGTTATGGATGAAGCTGTGATACTGCACTCGCTGTTATGGATGAAATTGCGATACTGCACTCACTGTTATGGATGAAGCTCTCAGTGTGTGGTAATAACTAAAGTAAACTGCTTGCTACAGCTATGGAGTGCAGAAGAGATTTTTTTTGGTCATCAACTTTGACCTAACTAAAGTCTGGAAATATATCTAGTATTGTGTTTTGGCTACAAAAGCTGTGGGGTGAACTTTCAACAGTTGTTCCACATCACACAACTGCTGTAGCGTGAACTTTCAGCAGTTGTGTGATTTGGAACTGATGACAACAGAAAGGAGGATCTGGGCATGTTCATCACCAGCTGGATAGGATACAAGGAGCTGAGTACTAAGGTTGTGTCAGCAGTGTGCAGAATGCTTGGGTGTATCCTCAGAGGTCAAATGCCAGAGGCAAAGGAGAAATGTTCCTACTCTACCAGGCCTAGCAGACTATGCACTCAATGCTGCATGTACTTCTGGAGGGCAGACAAGGAGAAGGGCATCAGATTGCTACAAGTAGCCCAGATGTGCATTTCTGGAAGCCATACAAGGAGAATGGCATCAGAGTGTTAAAAGTACCCCAAAAGAAAGTTACCAAAAGGTATGTGGGTGAAAGGGAATGCTATAACTGCAGATCAACTGAGGTGAAGTTCTTTTTTCTGCAGATACTAGAAGAGTCAGGTAGTAAATGGTAAGAGTACGCAGTGTCATGTAGATGTGAACAGGTGACCCATAATCAGGAAGGACAGGTAGTGGGAAGGGGACACAGGCAGCAGTCTGTCGGGGATCAAGCACATTCTGAATTTATAAAGGTATTTCTTAAATGAGAGAGTTGTGGAATCATGTTTTGGGCTACCAGAGCAATAATGGAGAGATAACACATGGTGGCATAATAGGCTAAGAGATAGGTGGAAAAAGTCTGAGGAAAAAGAAAGGGTGGGGGAGGAAGAATGTTAAATGAAGTAAAAGAACTTAGTAGGTAGCCACTTTTCTCCTTCAAATGTCAAGTAAACATAATGTAAATATGTTCTACTGCAGCAGGGAACACCTGAATTATTAAAAAATTACAAGATGTTTTTCTTTGTCTGCTCTCTGCTTTCTAACACAATAAAATATGACCTCTTAGGTTACCTTGCAACATCTTCGATATGATACTCACTATATTCTTCTTTTCAAATAAGACTTGCCAGCTTGTTCTCACACAGTTGAAGAGTTCCCAAGTGGTGGCTGTGTAATAACTTCAACCAGTAAAAGATGTCACAAATAAAGTTAATAAATAATTAGAAAGTTCCATTTTAAAGGTAGTTCAGATTTTTGTTTTTCATAATTTACAGCACACACATTCTAACTATTGTCCAACGTGATACAGCATAGGGAAATGTTAAGATATATATTTCCAACAGTATCAGTGAATGTAATGGCATGGAAATGCAGCATTAAAATTTTGTGTCTGTGGAAAACAGAAAGTTATCTTTCTCTTAATTCAATGAGTTTCTGGCCATTTAGCTCTTCTACTCCTTTAAGTGATAACAACAACTGTATGCTACCTGAGCTGCATGGACATTACAGCATCCCAGTGCTGGTGCTATAAGGTTACAGATATATGGAAAATTATTTTATTTATTTATTATTTTACATTTGTTGACCGGAAATATCTGACTGAGCTATAGCAGCTCTTTTTCAGTGGAGGCCCAAGGGGAAAAGCTCCAGAAACATTATAATGAGATTAACCATTAAAATGCAAGTGAAAAATATTTACAGTACATGTCAATAAATATGGCAGTATAGCAAAATAATACAATGTAGTCAAATGAAGCAATAAGAAGAAAAATTCTCATGTGTTTACTGTTACTGTATATTATGGATGTAGCAGAGAGATGAGAAATACTTATTTTTTAACAGACATTTTAGGAGGTTACTGTTCATGGTAAAAGACGCCAGGTGCAAGAGAGGTAAAGAAGGCTTGAAATGGCTAACAGGTATGTAAGTAGTAGAGGTCTGTTAAGCAAAGTAGCATATAAGGCAGATAGAACGCTATTTTAGGGAATGATAATGGAGGGTTAAAAGGGGTGGATACAAGAACCTTGGTAGCTGCTTTGAATTGTTTAAGTTGGTTGAGGGACCTCATTTCTAATGGAAGCCTTTTCTAAGAAATGGTAGGATGGTAACTATAGAGGTTGCTGCCCATTTGGGATTTGGGTTTATTGATTTGAAGAAGATCTTGGTCTGAGTTACACAGATCTGGTGGGATAGTAATGAGAGACAAGAGAAGATAAGCTGGGGAAATAGGAAGACTGATATAGAGTGAATAATTAGGAGCTGAGAGAGGAGAAGCTGGTGTGGTAATTCTAGCCAGTTTAAGTATTGTAGTGAGAGGCAGTGATGGGATTTATATGTATAGTTCGCTGCAAATCTAGCTACTTTGTTATATGCTGATTCTAGTTTAGTAGGAAGAGAGGAGTTGAGGTTTGTCAGGATTTGTGAGCTATGCAATAGACTTGGTAGGAGGTAAGCATGAGAGAGGGTAACTTTTGCTTTGTTAGTGAGAAACTTTTTATTTCTATACAGGGGGCCGAGTTTTAAGTGAGTCTTCTGAATACAGTTATCAATTTAAGTTGATCATCTATGATGACACCTAAGAGTTTTGTGCTGGATTCTACTTCGATGGGAGTGTCGTTGAGAGACTGAATAGAGAAGGTATGTTTAAGGTGGGATTTTTGGGTAGGAAAAGTAGGAGTTTTGTTTTCTTTGGGTTCAGAATAAGCTGATTTTTGAGAGCCAGGTTTCAACTAAGTTAAAGGATGCCTGGGTGGTGGATAAAAGTTCAGAGGGGATGTCAGCAATGGTGATGACTGTAGAGTCATCGGCATCCAGGGATGACTGGGGCCAGGAAGTATAGAGCTGATAGGTAAAGATATTAAAAATGAATGGAACATGTAAAGAGCCTTATGGGATACCCATTTTAATGGGGGGGGGGGGCAGAAAGCCATTTAGCTGATTGCAGTCGGTCATTGAGATATCTGAAAGACCAAGTAACAGCACACGTAGAGAACAGTTTAGATAGTAGAAGTGAGTGAGACACAGTGTCAAAGGCTTTTGAAATATCTAAGAAAAGACAAAGAGATGAGTTTGTTGTTATCTCTGGCCAGAGAAATAGTGTTATGGGTGGATATTAGGGCAGTAGTGGTACTGTGTTTAGGGCGAAAACCCTGTTGTGTAGGTGTGAGCAGATTTACTTGATGTAGGTATTGCATGACTTGTTTATGTATTAATTTTTCCAATATTTTAGGGAGAGGGGATAGATTGGCGATGAGTCTAAAATTGGTGATTTCAATGGAGTTACCTCCCTTATGTATAAGTAGAGTGCAAAATTCTTTCCAGATAGAAGGGACTTTTGACTCAGTGACAGAGCAACTTATCAAGATGGGCATAAGGAAAGCAAGTGAGTCAGCTGCTAACTGCAGGAAATAGGTAGGAATATTGTCAGCAGATGGTGAACAGGGTTTTAGTTTAGAGAGTAGAGATTTTATGTAGCTAGTAGAAACAGATGTAAGGGGAAAAGCATTAAAAGAGTCTGAAGTTGGAGAGGATTCAGAGGAGTTAGTAGCCAGGTTGGTTCTAGAGTTTAAGGTGTTAGTGGAAGAGGGATCAGAGGGAAACACTTTAGATATGGAATCTATGAAATGGTTATTAAGGATAGCAGCAGTTTCCTCTGGTGTCTCGTTGGGGCAGGGGTTTGGGGTGGAAGGGTTTCCTGGATGCAAAATTTGGTTAACAGAGTATCAGAATTTTTTGGAATTGGTTCTCTGAGCTGTGGGAGGGTTAAAGTAGAATTCTTTATTATCTTTAATAATATGTTTTTTGTCAGGTTTCTGAGTTCTTTGTACTTTTGTAAATATGTGGGGAGTCTAGTTTTCATCCATATTTTCCACATCTTGTCTCTAGATTTCATTAGGGTATGACTGGCATTTATAAGCAAGGGTGATATGTCTGATTTTATACAGACTGTACGGAGAAGTGAAAGCCTATTCAGCGTATTAATAAAGGTGGAGTTAAATGAGTAGACTGCTTCACTGAGGGGGAGATGGGTTAGATAAGTCCAATTTACTCTAGAGAGAAGGGCTTTAAAGGTCTCTGGACAGAAGTTAGTGAGTTTGTGGCAGGTAATATATCGGTGTGGACTAGTAGAATGAGGAGTGAATCTCAGAGCTTTTACAGGGGAGTGGTCACTTAAGAAGTTTGGGAGAGTTTTAGAGTTATGATATTTGCGAGGATCAGAGACAAGTATCCAGTCTATTAGAGTCCTTGGGATATGTGGATTGTTAATATGGGTTGATTCTGTTATGAGCTGAGTAAACCCATGTAAGTTAATGGACATGGTAGAGTTAAGAGAGCAAAGGGAGAGCCAGTTAATATTTACATCTCCAAGGAGGATGGCTTCATTAGGGATATGTAGTGAGAGGTATGAGAGAATATTTTCTAATAGAGTAATGTTGTCCCCAGGAGGGATGCTACAGTGATAGTTATATAATTATTGAGTTTTAGGTTGGCTATTAGGAATTCAGCAGGAGAAAAGGTGGGATAAGTTTGCTAGAAGATGTGGGGGTGAGTTGGTTAGAGTAGTCTACAGCAACTCCACCACCTTTTTTCTTTTGACAATCTAGGAGAAGGATATTATAACCAGGAGGGATTATCTGGTTATCATGGTTTCATGGTTTCAGCCACGTTTCAGTTAGGTAGATCATATCAGGATTGTGGTTTGCAATCCAGGCATGGAATTCACTTACTTTGGTAAGTACACTTCGAATATTCATAGTGTAGAATGATAGATGTTTATTAGGATGTATAGGATGTGTAGTATCAGGGGTAGTAGCATTGTTAGTGGGAGAGTGCAGGTTAAGACCAGGATTGGGATGGATGTCCCCTGACAAGAGTAGGGCAAGTGGCAAAGGGTAGAGATTGTTTTTGTGTGGGTGATAGTGGAGTTTAGATTTGCCTTTGGGGTAACCAGTGTAGGAAAGAGGAATTTTTATTTTAGGAAAAGGAGTATGCAAGGGGATGACAGATGAGCAAATTACCAAAGACTGTGGTGGAGAAGAGAAGTTATTTGCTTGAGTATTTGTGGGATCATTGCATACTGGAGTTAAATGATTGTTATAGGCCGTAAGACTAGAGAGAAGAAGTAGGGGAGGCAGGTAGAAAATAGTATATATTGAGAAAGTCGTGATTATGTGGAAAGTTGGAGTCTTACAAATTATAGAACCTAGTGGTATAGTATTATGGAAGGTTTAGTGGTGAAATTATAACAGTGTTCAAGGAGAGTGGGAGCGGTCTCCAGTAGAGGGAGTTGAAGAAGGTCAGTATCAATAGGCAGCTGAAAGTGTGTAATGTCTGAGATATGTGATAGAAGGGGAGGAGCTTAAGAGATTGCTAGAAGATAGGAAGGGGTGGGTCCAGAGGGGAGGGAGTTCCTGTGTGGCTAGGTATAAAGGAAATTATGTGGGGGTTTGTGGGAATTGGGGTGTGTAGGGGAATGGAGTGAGGCCGAATGTAGTGAAGCTGAACAGAGTGGGTTGAGCCTGAGAAGTTGGATTGCCTTGTCAGAAAACAAAAAACAATCTACAACATAGTCTAGGAGGGTTTCCAGAGTACAGGTAAGCTAGAGAGGAGAGTGTACTGACAGTAGAGCAGAACTTTACTGGGTGACTGTAGGCTAACACTATTATATGGAGTTTACCATACAGTTAAATGGGAAGGAATTGGAAGGAGATAATTAGGAACGATTTTCATCCACGTGGGCTAGATCAGCTTGAGCAATCTTTCTTCCATCTTCCAAATACATGCAGAAGTGAATAGTCATTCTCCAAATTGCCACTGGATGTGTCTGTCAAGTACAAGCTTAAATGTTTTACATCTACTGGCTATTGGAATTGACACTGGCATCCCTGTAACCCTTTAAGGGATAAGGTGGATTAAAATGAAAATGGGCCAATAGATGAATGGATGAATAACATTACAATAAAAAACTAAATTAAATAATCCTTTTTAATCAGTAGTGTGAAATGCCTGAATAATGGACTCCTGGTTTATTACTTTTTTCCCTTTTCATCTGTTTGTAATGTTCACAAAATTACAGTAAACTAGTGTTCTTGTTTTGCTGTGGTCTATGAAGACCCCCCACGTTTTTTCTTTTTTCATACAGGGAAAATGCAAACAAGGAAACATCCTCTGTAGCTCCTTGACACTGAAATGAGACTGCCTTCAATACAGCAGAATAAAATTATTACCATTTATAGTCATGAATGCTTTTAATAAAGACTGCACTGTTTAGCACTTACAGCATACAAGCATATGCTTCTCACTGGGAGTGGGGAAGGCCATACAGGTAAAATCTTTTAACACCCAGAATACACTTACCAGTCATATGGACTCATATTCATTGAGAGAAAATTGAATGATAATGAATGCCACAGCAGTATTCTCATGGAGAAAAATGTCATATAATAATGAGAGGAAAGATTGTATTGTCTAAAATCTAGTATCGGTATTATTGCAAGGAAAGATTCAGTTTTAAATAAAGTCTCATTACTGTGAAATTTTAATGTTATTTACTTGTAGCTGATGACCATGGTTAACACTGATCTCCTTTAATTTTTTTTTTGACTCAGCCGGAGATCATTTTGTGCTTATGTGACATGCTCAGAGTCGCTCAATAGGCAAATGGAGTTTGAGGAAAATAAACCTTAGAATACTGGAAGTAACATTAGCAAGCCATAGCTTTTATCTTCTGCAATAACTGGTTTGTTAAACATATCAGCAAGGACATTTATTTTCAATTCTCAAAAAAAAAAATGAAATTGCATTTCTATAAGATGAAATCAAAAAGGTTTACCTTTGATTTTTAAATGTAATTAATTGTCTTTATATAATGTCCCTGGAGCCTTTACAAGCCTACCCATAGGATTACCTGGCATCGTGCCAACTGACCTTAGTTCCCAGTGCCTCTGTCAAGTAGAGCCACTGGAGTTATCCCCAGGGTGAATTTTCTATTTCCCATCCACTCATCAACTTTTCTTTTGAAGAAGGCCAGTGAGGTGCTCTGTTTGACATGTATGGGAAGTCTATTCCATAGCATGGGCAGTCTCTGGGTTATGAACCTGTCCCTCCAGCTTGTTCTGCTGATTGTGGTAATGAGGTTGAGGTCTCTGGAGAGTGTGGTGAGAAGGGATTGGGATTTCTTTAGATGTAGCATTTCTAACAGAGCTGCGTCAGACATGGCTTTGTAAGTCAAGCAGAGATCGCCTCTAATTAGGCAATATGAGACAGAGAATAGTTGGAGTTTTTTGAGTCTGCCCATACAGGACAAATGTTTAAGGCATAGGATCCTCTTTGTGAGGTACTTTTGCTGCCTTTCCAGTTGTTGCAGGTGTCTAGTGAGGTACATACCAAATGGGGTATTGTACTCAATGATTGGCCTAATGAGGGAAGAGTAGAGGGAGACAATGACCTCTTTATTCCTGGATGCAAAACCCTAAGTAATGAGATGTGCCACACAGAAGGACTTTCTGACCACAGTGGCAGTGTGGTGGTCAAAAGAGAGGTTGCTGTCAACCTGTGTTCCCATATCTCTTATAACACCTTCTGTGTTCAGTGGACTACCATTAATGTGGTAATTCATGGGAACCGGGTTTTTCCCAAAGGGGATGATGGCACATTTTTTGGCATTGAGCTTAAGGCCATGGTTCTGACACCAGTAGTTGGTCTCAGTGAAGCCTTTCAAGTAGGATGTCAACATCAATTGAAGAGTTAATAATATCTCCCAACTTGCAATCATCTGCAAACTGTCAGCCAGAATCCCTTTGTGTTGGCTTCAACTTTAGAGAAGTATATACCAAACAGTTGAGGACCCACGACCAAACCTTGCGGGACTCTACTAGTGACTGGTCAGCAGTCTGATTTGGATTCAGCTACTTTCACACTCTGGGTTCTATCTGTGAGCCAATTTGCAACCCACTTAATGATATAGAGGTTGATGCCTAGCTTAGTGAGTTTTTCTATGATTCCTGAGTGGGGAATGGTATCAAAGATCTTGGCCAGATCAAGGTAGGCTGTATGAACCCCCTTGCCTTCATCCATAGCTCTGGTGACTGACTCAAAGAAGTCGACCAGGTTGAGCAGGCATGTGTGGGATCCAGAGTTTAGAGATTCCCTATATCCTTGTTTATTAGGTCCATGATGATGTGTTCCATAGCTTTGCATATCAGACTCGTCAGGCTAATGAGGCGATACTTGCCAGGGTTTGTAGTCGCTCCTCCTCTGTGAAGGGAGATGACTGTAGCAGTGCACCATTCGGTAGGGATAAAGCTTGAGGTGAGGCTGTGATTGAACAGGGCACACAGGTGAGGTGCCAGTTCATGCTGTAGTTCATGTAGAATGCAGCCAGGAATATTGTCAAGTCCCATAGAAGCTGTATTCTTGGCCTTGGACAGTGCTGTTTTAACCTGTGCAGCAGTAATACTGGGTGCCTGGCAATCTACTGGTATTGTGATTGGTCCTTTGGTGGGGGAGAGAGGGGTAAAGTTGGCACTGAATCTGTCGGCCAGTATATTGACAATATCTGTTGGTTCAGTATGTGAGGTACCATTGTGCCGTAGTTCAGAGCAAATATGGGAATTGCCGTGGAGATTCTTTATATAACTATATAAGGCTTTGTGGTTGTCTTTACTATCTGCTGCAATTCTGTTTTTTTTATAGCTAGCTTTATAGGATTTGATGAAGGATCTCAACTTTTTGTTGAGGCTGATAAAGGAGTTTTTCCATTCTTGGGACTTCACCTTATTCCATTTTTCATGGTGGTTACTTTTGCGGAGGTGAGTGGGAGGGATGTGGATTTCCAAGGTGATTAGTCTGTGGTTGGATCTAACCAGGGTTGACTATTGGTATAGAGCAATGGTCACCCATGTTAGTAATGACCAGGTCAGGGATGTTGCTACCTCTAGTGGGGGTAAGAAAGAGCTGATCCATGGCATTGGAATTAATGAATTCCAGGAAATTTTGGGCAAGTGTATTGGTACACGAGTAATTTTCCCAGTTAATGGAGGGGTAGTTGAAGTCGCCCAGTATGAGAGTGTTAGGTTGGACCTCCAGGGTGCTTAGGAATGTGGAGTGTGAGTTGTGGAACATGGTTGGGGATCTATAGCAGGCCATGACCTGAATTGCTGTCTTACCCACTGTTAGCTGCGCCTGAAGTATCTTTGATGCATTATGTTGGGCTACCAGTCGGTAGGTGTGCCCATTCTTTTTGAATATAGAAACGCCACCACCTTTGGAGCTTCATTCCAGGTTCTGGGGCTGAAAGGAGTTGAATGAGTTATAGCCTGGTAGTGCAGGGCTGCTTTCTGTGCCTTGAACCAGGTCTCTGTTACAGCACAAATGTCAGTGTTCTCCATTTTAAGGAGTGCTTCGAGCGAGTGCATTTTGAGATTTAGACTTCTAGCGTCAAGCAGCATGACCATCAGATTGCTTTTGTTTGTAGTTGTTACGGTGGTGATTTGGTCTTTGGAACACCACCTAAAAAAGGCACTATAGGGGTGGAAAGGGCCTTGGCTAGTATCCGGAAGCCCAGGGATGACAGATGCAGGCCATCTCTGACAAAGCATCGAGGTCTGTAGATCATGTCATCAGGCAGACAGATACTGGATCCCCTTAGAATGACACCAGAAACTTAGCCAGTTGTTAAAATCAATCTTTTTCTGCTTGTACTATGGTATAATTCTGGGTGATGGTAGGAGGCTGCTCAGGGCTAGGGTTATACCCGCCTGGGCTACATAATCCGAGAGGTCCTCCATGTCTCTTTTCATGTAGTCCAGGGAAGTACGTCTCAGGTCATTCACACCCACATGTACAATGACAGAGTCATATTTGTACCTGTTGTTGAGGAACCTGAGTGTGTGCGTTATGTGGTGGATCCTGGCATTCGACAGGCAGCTGACTGTTACTTTTTCCTTATTGAGCTTAGTGAGTGGGTCATCAGTGTGCCTGACTATTGAGTCACCTATGACTAGTGTGTTGGGCATGCTGTTTTACCTTAGGGGCTTTGGTTGAGTGGCACACTGTTTAGGAGAGTTATTTGTCTCGTGATTAGTGTTGTGTATATTTATATGTATGTATATATATATATATATATATATATATATATATATATAAATATAATATATATATATATATATATATATATTCATATAGTCATATATACATATATATGCAAAACTAAAACAGAGTCTTAGTACATAATAGTCAATAAAGTAAATAGTAAATATAAGAAAACAATGGTTGAAGTGAATAAGTGTTGTAGCCTAAAATGCCAAATTCCATAAAAATCATTTGTTTTCCCAGTACTCAGACAATCCAGATTTTGGACAAACCAGCATTTTTCTGGAAAAGTAAAATCAGCATTCCTACATATCAGTTAAAAATACTTATGCAGTCAAATCTAAATCATTCATAACTCATATTGCTGCCTTTATAATTCACAAAATGTCAATACCAGCCCCTTAAATGTCTGATTGTGATTAAAATATCGTCACTATAAAATATTCCAGCTTGCTTTACACAAATGCACACTTCTCTTGCAAAGCCAAACTAATGACTGTTTATCTTGACTATGACAGCTGCAGCCAGCAATTTTCTTTCACAAGCCATCCCAATACCCAACATTTATAGCCTACTTTTAAATGTATATACCTCTGATGTCTGTTTATGATAAAAATAAACTAAATATGGACAATGTATTTAAGTTTATTTCAGACAAACGTGTAGTACTCCAACTTATTTCACACAAACATGCACTAATCCTGCAAAAGCAGACAATTTAAACCGAGCAAGCAAGAAGGCAAGTTACTTCCATAGACAGTCCTCACACACAAAAAACAATTTTAGTCATGTTACGTGTGTGCACCTCATCTTAATGTGACACAAAATAATAAGTTTCATCCTCCTAATACAAGGGGCATGAACAAAGCCAAAATATAACAATGTACAAAAGCCCAGAATCAGAGATAGATTTCTCTTATATACTTAAAATATTGTTATAACCATAGGATCATAGGTTCTAAGCCTAGCCAAGAGTTTAGCCCATGTTTAGACAAATCAGCACCCAAAGCCCCTGTTCAGCAGGGACACAGGTGGAATCCCAGGGGTGCATTTTCTGTTTTCCATCCAGTTATCCAGGTTGCACTTGAAAAGGGATAATGAGGTACTCTGCTTGACGTGGAAAGGGGGTCTATTTCACAGGTGGGGGAGTCTCTGAGACACAGATCTGGCCTGCCAACCTGTCCTATTGATGTCACAAACCAGGTTGAGGTCACGTGTGTGGGTTACTCGAGTAAAGCTTGACTTGCGGATATGCAGCAGTCCCATCAAGACAGGGTCTGAGATTGTTTTGTATGCCAGACATAGGCCATCTCTGAGGAGTCTGTATGAAATTGAGTAGAGGGACAGAGCTTTTAGCCTATCTGTGTAGGTTAGATTTTTGAGGCCCTGGATTCTCCTGGTGAGGAACCTCTGCGGTCTCTCCAGCTGCTGCATGTGGTTTGCGAGGTACATGCCAAAGGGGGCATTGTACTCAATAACTGGCCTTAAAGGGAAGAATACAGGGATGTTATGACCGCCTTGTCCCTGGATGAGGTATCCTTACTTATGAGGTGGGCCATATAGAAAGTTTTCCGTACAAAAGAAGCAACATGGTGGTCAAAAGTCAGGTTGCTATCAACCTGGGTGCCCAAATCCCTCATGACCATAATGACAGTTTTTCATCAGATGCATTTGAAATCTGAAACTCAGATGTGTCATTATCTAGTCATTGTATTTCTCGGTGGTTCTCCATATCAAAATAATGATCAGGAATATCTTGTAAACTCAAAGACATTGGAGAGTTCGGTAATTTTACCTCTAGCCACATGAACAACAGCTGAACATGTTCAACTTACTTCACACAAATGCACATTAGTCATTCCAGACCAGATGCTTAACTTAGCAAATGATCACAAGATTGGCTACTTTTATTTATAAACAGCCACCATACCTTTGTAGCAGTTATGACCTCTCTATTGCGTATAACTCATATGATTGCGATAAAAAGTAATACTGTTCAAATGCTTAGTGTACGAATCAGAGACAAAGCCAAAAGAATAATGAAAATTAAAGGCCTAAAATTGGGGATGTGTTTTGAATATTGTTCTTATATATTTAAACAGTTGCTAGAATAACATGTTTTTGGCATTGCCATTCATTTTCCCAAAGGCTATAAAGCCTAATACTTGTCATCATTTATTGAGTGCAATCCTTAATGAATTTGCAAGAAAACCATATTATGAGGAACACACCAAAGATATTTGGCAAAGTCAGAGACATTTGGGGAAATCAGGGACTGTTTTAAGTTTGTTCACACAAATCGGTGCAAAGAATAAATATTCTAAAGAATTTCATACATATGTACACTAATCCTATAAAACCAGACTTTAAACTGAGCAAACAAGTCTACAGTAGTGTGCTTTCATCAACAGCCAGATTTTCATCAATTTGTTTAAAGACTGTGATCCTAAGTGGCATGCCAGACCAAAAATATACAGCAGTCAGGGAGATGTTGGGAAATCGGAGAGCTTCATCTTTTTCTTGCATAAACATTACCCAAAGAATAGTTATTCCAATTTATTTAATGTAAATGCACATTAGTCCTGCAAAGTCAAACTTTAAACTGCACAAACAGTAAGAGAACAAGTTGTCTGACAGTTTCAGCACTGAGTCATGTAAACATCCATGAGAGAATAAATATTTCAAAGTAGTTCCTACAAACTCACATTAGTTCTGAAAAGCTAGATTTTAAATGAGCACATGACAAAAAAGAGTTCCTTTCATCCACAGGCACCCTCCTCTAATCTAATGATAGGAATATACAATGATTTGCCAGAAGGCTACAGAATTTATGGGACATGGACCAAAAACCAAGAGGTATAATCAGGGACACTTTGAGTATTGTTTCACACACACTCATAAACAGTAGCCAGAAGCTAAGTACAAAGTCAGACTTTAAACTGAGCAAAAGCGTATTTCTTTCTTTCTTTCCTACACAGCCAGCCCACACCATTTCCTTATTTTATAACTGCAACTGGGTACTAAATCTTGATGCCTGTCTGAATTAAAAAAATCCCCTGATAATTCAGCAACATGGTTCTTTCTTTCACAGCCAGACCAAGTCCCCATCCCTGTTTAGTAACAGCAATTATCTATACTACCTGGTTGTCATAATAAAAAAACTTTCCTCTTGGTCTAACAAATTTCTTTCACCCATCATTGAAAACCCACAGCCCATTTTCACTTCTTAGTAATAACCATGATATAATAATAATAATAATAATAATAATAATAATAATAATATACTAAACAAAACAACTTCTTTAATGTGTCTCATTCCAACCTGTCAGCAAACTACCCTTACTTATTGACTCACTATAATTCTTACTCTCTGGTTGCCTATCAGTGTCAGTATATTGAAATATACTTACTTTGTTACTGCAACCCACTGCTGCAATCATTACTTGTTATCGAACAGTCTACAACTACATGCTGTACTATTTAATATTCACACTCTTTCTACTTATAACCTTCCCATTACTCAAGTGAAGGCAACAGACAGAAAGTAGTTACACTTTAAACTGGATAGTTGCTGGCCTTTTATTTATTTATTTCAGTAAGAATTTTTTTTTAACTTAAAAATAAATAAACAAACAAAATGAAAGGCAATACACTAAGGGGAATAAACTCACTGGTAATTGTTACTTGTATTCAAATAGCAGATAGCATCTTTATTGTCTTTCCCTAACAGTTGTAATGCTTGTCAAAGCCAACTAAAATGAGTTAGCAGTGCTGGACATAAAACTGAATAAATGAATAAGTATTTTTTCTATCTGACACACACACACACACACACACACACACACACACACACACACACACACACACTTACTTCAGCTGTGGGCTCAAGGCAGTGACATGGAATTCTTCCTTTTATAATCTGCCAGTGGAGAACATGCTTTGTGACTACTGGGTCTGCTACTTGTCATGAAACTTGTGGTGTAGCCCTATAGTACAACATATGGAATGGACAGTGGTATGTAAAAGACTTGGAAAAAACTGCACATTCTTCACATTTATGCCTGATTCTTGTAATAATTACATTTAAGGTGGAATGATTAACACTGATTAAGTCTGCAGGTTTCATTTATGTCAAATGTGAATTAGGGACCAATTAAGGATTGCATAGTCCATGGGGAATTTAATAACCTCAACTAATAGTATAAAATTGCTCTTGTCTATCCATGGCTACAATTATTTTAAGAAATTGATTGAGAAAATCTACAGAGCCAGGTGGCAGTATGGAGGCAACTGCGATACAAGGCTTGAGATATGCCCCCCCCCCCATCGAAGACCTACACTAATAGACAATTTGGTCAACAGTTAGAGTCCTCACTATCATGACAGATTTTGGGTGGTTTGTAACTAATACAAAACACCTATACCAGCTGGGGGGCTGGTCTACTGCAGCTATATGTTTCACATGTTTCAGTTCCTTGTAGGACAAAAGTGAGGCTGGTTCAAGCATGTTTCAGCCACAGCTATGACATGTAGAAGATACAGCACAACCATGCTTCAAATTAGTCAGTGCATTATTGGAAAATTCTGAGGATATGATGGAGTTATTTTTAATAACATCTTAGTGATCCTTAAGGAAGTCATATCGAAAGGGAGATATACTATGATGCACATGTACAGCAGGTGGAATATTGATAACCATTAGTAAGGGGGGGACCTGGTATAATTATAATCTCCCTGATAATAGACACTTCTGCGAGACATATGACCAGGTACATTGAAGGTGACATAGGGAGTTCTTCAACTCTGACAATATATAACTAAAGCTGCCAACATACATAATTTATTGTAGCTTAATAAGGGTATCTGTTGGGGGATACCACTATTTAACCATATAATGTATGTTTCTGTGTTTGTATGGTCGAAAGTGAATATGCGGGGGATCTGTGTCAATGAGATGCATAGGCAGCCAGGAGTGATGACCGCAACAAAGTGCTGATTAACACAACTAGGTTCACACTAGTGGGCAAACACAAGCACATACACATGTGTGCATACACAAAGACACAGAAACAGAGAGAGAGAGAGAGAGAGAGATACATACACACACACACACACACACACACATGAAAATACAGAGAGACACACACAAAAGCAGAGACACCCACACAAACACACACACACACACACACACACACACACACACACACACACACACACACACACACACATGAAAACACAGAGACACACACACAAAAGCAGAGACACCCACACAAACACACACACATACATAGACGCAGAGACACACACACACACACACACACACACACACACACACACACACACACACACACACACATATATATATATATATATATATATATATATATATATATATGGTAGTGGTATGTTTGGTAAAGCAGTCAATTAGTAGATTCAGAGATAACAGAAAAAAATAGTAAAAATCACATCCGGCAGAATGAAATTTGTGATATGTATAGTGGTACTTTAGCATGAATTTTGAGAAGTGGTTTACTTACCTGATTATTCCAGAATATGTGTTAATGTTGCTGATATTTTTGCCATGTGATTCATAAAGATACTGCTGTTCTTGTTAGTTTGTAAGGGTTATAATTAGTAAAGTGTGCTGGTGTACAGAATTACGATCAGGGATAACAGTGTTGGTGTGATTTCTAAGTGTGTGATGACAGTGATTCCATTGTTTTGGGGGATCCTTTCCCTTGTCTCAGTTGTTGCAACCTTGGAGTTGATATATGTAAGCATGGGGGTGTGAGGACTTGTTCTCATATTGGGAGATGAAGAAGGGTTTGCACCCCTCCCTGCAAAAAACACTTGTAGTTTTCTTTGTTATTCTTGTGTGTTTTGGGCATTTGTTAGTTAACTTGTAGTTAAATTGAAGCATGTAATTATTTTCAGTAAATTTTCTACCAGATGTGATTTCTACTTATTTTTCTGCTACCTGTAATTCAATTATTTGTATATCTACCAAAAAAGTAATAGACGTGTGTGTGTGTGTGTGTGTGTGTGTGTGTGTGTGTGTGTGTGTGTGTGTGTGTGTGTGTAAATTCATACAGACGAGACCATAAGATCAAATATATAACAAAAAAAACCAGAATATTCTACATTTTATATAATTATGCACCCCCACGTACCCTGCAAATTATATATACCAACTCTGAGACTGCACTACCATGAAGAAATGGATACATTTCCTGTCTGTACTGCAATTGCCATTCAAAAGCTTCCAGTTTTCAAAAACTTGATCATATGGTCTCGATTGTATGAATTTCAACTTTCTGAAAACTCGATCAGCTGATAGAGATTTATATATATATATATATATATATATATATATATATATATATATATATATATAGATATAGATATATATTTATATATGTGTGAGTGTGTGTGTGTGTATCAGCCAATGTAGGCTAAATGAACAGGTGCGTGCTCTTTATTCATAGATTCATAGACTGTTACTAGGCTAATGACCCAGGTGGAGCCTTTCTAAGTCTAGACAAGTTTTTCCAGAAGAATAATGATGTCCTATATCCAAATAGGACATTGAGGGCCAGGCATTTATAATCTACTTCTATCCATAAGATAAATAAGTGCCAGGCCCAGTGTAAATTTCCTATTCTCATCCACTTGTCTAAGTTGTGATTAAACCAGGTGATAGACATACTCAGCTTCACAAGGATGGGAAGCCTGTTCCATCGGAATGGCAGTCTTTGGGACACATACCTGTCTCTCCAACATGTTCAGTTTAAGGCACAGACAAAATTCAGGTCCCTAGACCTTCTAATTCTGGTACTGTTTGACTTAGGAGATTCATAAATGTGGGGTTTGTGGATGCATTGCAAGCCAGGCATAGATCACCCCTCAGCAATCTATAGGAGAATGAGTACAGATAAAGGGCTTTAAGCTGCTCTGCATAAGGCAGGTTTGTTATGCCTTGTATTTTTTTTCTAAGGAACCTTTGAGATCACTCTAGTTGCTGCATAAGCCTGGTGAGATACATATGAAAGACAGCATTGTACTCTATGATTGATTTCATAAGGGAGGAATAAAGTGGGATAATGACCTCTTTGGATCTAGCTGCCATGCCCTTACTTATAATTACACAACATAAAAGTATTTCATTACCACTTTCTCCTTGTAGTGGTTGAAGTTAAGGCTACTGTGTATGTGCGTACCCAGATCTCTGACCACTGGGTCAATTCTTAGGGGTGTATTATTAACATGGCAATTAGTCAGGAGAGTTGACTTCCCAAAAGGGTACAGTTATCCATTTCTTAGCATTGAGTTTAAGGCCATGTTTTTGGCGCAAGATAGACCTTCTTGAAGATTTCTAGTGTCTGTAGGAGAGTTGATGATAACACCCCAGTTTGCAATTATCTGCAAACATAGCCAAAATTTCAGCATTTGCTTCCATTTCAGAGAAATAGATGCCAAAAAGAAGTGGGCCCAACAGGTTCATAGGTTGGTATTAAGCTATCGGCCCTAGGAGCTATACAAGCCTAGCCATAACAATTCCCTGGATATTTCTTCCCACAATATTTACTTCCCTGGACCCCTGTCTAGCAGGGCAATTGATGTGATCCCCGGGGTGAATTTCCTATCTCCCATCCAGTTGTCAAGGTTCCTTTTAAAGAGCACCAAGGAGGTGCTCTGCTTGACATGTATGGGCAGCCTATTCCAGAGTATGGAGAGTCTCTGAGTCAGGAACCTATCCTTCCAGCATGTTTTGTTCATTGTGATGACAAGGTTTAGATCCCTGGAGCATGGGGCTCTTTGGGATTGGGATTTCTTTAAGTGTAGCATGTCCAACAGCTCAGGGTTTGACATAGCCTTGAATGTTAAGCAGAGACCACCTCTGATTAGACGATATGCCACAGAGGATAGCTGGCATTTTTTTAGATGGTCAGTATAGGGCATCTGATTTAGGCCTGTGATTCTTTTAGTGAGGTTTTTCTGTGGCCTTTCCAGCTGTTGCAGATGTCTTGAGAGGTACATACCAAATGGGGCATTGTACTCTATAATGGGTCTAATGAGGGATGAGTACAGTGGGACAATGACCTCCTTTTTTCTGGATGAAAAGCCCTTAGTGATAAGGTGTGCCACATAGAAGGATTTCATGACTGTTGTGGCGATGTGGTTATCAAAGATGAGACCACTGTCCACCTGTGTCCCTAAGTCTCTCATCACACTTTTGGTGTTTAGTGGACTGCCACCTATGTGGTAATTCATGGGTACATGTTTTTTCCCAAAAGGGATAACTATACATTTCTTGGAATTAAGCTTGAGCACATGGCTCTGGCACCAAGCATCTGTTTCTGTAAGGCCCTTTTGTAGAATATCCACATCATTTGGGGATTCAATAATGGCTCCAAGTTTGCAGTCATCTGCGAACTTTGTTAGCCAGAGTTCCTTAGTGTTGGCCTGTACTTCAGCGAAGTAGATGCCAAACAAGAGTGGTCCCAGGACTGAACCCTGAGGTACTCCACTTGTCACTTGTCTGGAGCTGGATTTTGAGTCGGCTACTTTTACAGTCGGGTTCTGTCAGTAAGCCAGTTGGCAACCTATCGAGTGATGTAAGGATTTATGCCCAGCTTAGTAAGTTTATCTATGATTCCAGTGTGGGGGGTGGTGTTGAAGGCCTTTGCAAGGTCCAGATAGGCTGTGTGGACCACCTTACCCTCATCCACAGCTCTGGAGACTGATTCGAAGAAGTTAATCAGGTTCGTGAGACAAGATCTTCCCTTCACAATCCCAAACTGGGTGGGGTCCAGTGTTTAAAGGTTGCCAATGTCTTTGTTTATAAGTCCCATGATAATGCATTCCATGCCTTTGCAGATCAGGCTCGTCAGACTGATGGGATAGTAGTTCCCAGGATATAAGCTGGATCCCCCCTTGTGGAGTGGGATAACTGTAGCTGTGCATCACTCAATGGGCACAAAGCCTGAGGTGAGGCTATGATTAAACATGACACTTAGGTGAGGTGCCAGTTCATTTTGTAATTCATGTAGTACACAGCCCGGGATGTTATCTGGTCCCATGGATGCTATATTCGTAGCTTTGGAGAGTGCGGTCTGTACCTGTGTGGCTGTGCTTACCGAAATTTGGCAATATTGTGGTATTGAGATGGGCCCTTTAGGGGGTGAGAGGGGGTGAAGTTTGTACTAAATTGATCTGCCAGGATATTGGCAATATCCTTGGGATCAGTATATTTAATGCCATTCTGTTATAGCTCAGAGCATATCTGAGCATTGCCATTTAGATTCTTGATATAACTATTGAATGCTTTGTGATTGTCTTTGGAATTTTTGGCAATTTTATTTTCATAACTAGCTTTGGAGGATTTTATGAGGGAGCTCAGCTTCTTATTGAGGCTGATAAGGGAGTTTTTTGCATCCTGGGATTTTCCTCTTTTCTGCAATACTTTCTTTCTTCTGTTGTATAGTTTGTTTGTGGCATGGGACTACTAGATTGGTTTCCTTTTTTTGGAGGAGAGCGTCTTGATTCTATTTGGGATGGCACGATTCATGCATGAGTGGATGTACTCATACAGTGCTTTAATGTAGGATTCAGCAGTCGAACTTTCAGCTCCCATCTGCATGGGTGTCATAAAGTTTGTCACTTCTGACTTGAGTAGCATGAAGTTGGCTTTGGAGAAGTTTTTTACGGAGGTTTCCTTACTGGGGGTGGGGGTGGGATGTGGATGTCAAGGGTGATTTGCTTATGGTCAGACCTAACCAATGAGGGGGTGACCACTGGTGTGGAGCATCTATCTCCCATGTTAGTAATGACCAGGTCTAGGATATTGGAGCCCCTGGTGGGACAATGAATTAGTTGATCCAGGGCGTTAGAATTTATGAATTCAAAGAACCATCGAGAAAAGGTGTTGGTACCCGAGTAGTTTTCCCAGTTAATGGCAGGGTAGTTGAAATCACCCAGTATTAGGATGTTTGGTTGTATCTTAATATTGTCCAGTATGTTTAGAAAGGTGTAGTGAGAATATTGGGGCATGATGGGGATCTGTAGCAAGCTACAATCTGGATTACAGTCTTACCTAGTGTTAGTTGCACCTGGAGACTTTCAGATGCATTGTGTTAGGCAACTAGCCTGGAGGTTTGAATATCCTTGCTGAATATGGACACTCCTCCACCTTTAGTGTTTTGTTCTTGGTTTGGTGGCCGAAAAGTGTGGTAAGAGTTGTAGCCTGGTATTACAGGCGTGCTCTATGGAGCCTTGAACCAGGTCTCAGTTACTGCACAGATATCGATGTTCTCCATTTTTAGGAGTGCCTCGAGAGAGTGCATTTTGAGGTTTAGACTTCTAGCACTGAGTAGCATCACCTTCAGATTTTGTATGCTTATATCTGTTATGGTGGTGGTTTTGTCCTTTGAACCTTGCCTAAAAAAGGCATGATAGGGGTGGTGAGAGCTTTAGCCAGTAACCTGAATCCCAGGGGTGACATGTGCAGACTATCTCTGGCAAAGTATCGTGGTTTGTCAATCATGTCGTCCCAGACAGACAGATACTGGATCACCTTTGATAGACACCAGAAGCTTAGCCAATTGTTGAAGTCAATCATTTTGTCCTTATACCGTGGTATCATTCTGGGTGAATGCAGGATACTGCTCAGGGCTAGGGTCATACCTGCCTGGGCCACATGATCTGAGAGCTCTTCCATGTCTCTTTTCAGGTAGTCCAGGGAGGTACATCTCAAGTCATTCACTCCAACATGGACAATGACAGAGTTGTATTTGTACTTGTTGTGGAGTGGCTTGAGTGCGTGCGTTATGTGGCGGATTCTGGCACCCGACAGGCAGCTGACTGTAATTTTCTCCTTGTTCAGCCTGGTGAGTGGGACATCAGTGTGCCTGACTATAGAGTCACCTATGACTAAAGTGTTTGGTGTTGTGAGCTATGTGTTACTTTAGTTGTGACTGGTGTTTGTTTGCGTTTCAGCTTCGGAGGTCATTGTTGCTTGGGCAGGTTAATGTTAAGTGCCTCCGCATATGTGGGTTTAGTGTTGCTACGTGTGGGTGTCGATAGTGTGGGTTTTGAAGGGCTATGTGTTGCTTAAGGTGTAGTGCTGGTGTTAACCTTCTCATCTTGACTGTCTAGCACACTCTTGGCTGGAGAGAGCTTTGCTTCCAGTTTGGCTATGTAAGTGTATCTCTCGCAGGTTGTAGTGTTGGGTAGTAGGAGGAGAGGGTTATCTGTGTACATAAGCCAGTTGCTGCAATGCCCCAGTATGCCTAGATTCAGCAGTTGGACAGGAGAAATCACTGGAAGCTGACCCTTAGACATGCCTGTTTAGGTGCTTTTTTGTAAAGTACAACAGATCTTTTCCCTTACCTTTGCAAGATACTTTGCAATTATAGGCTGTTTAGTGCCTACGATTAATTTCTCCTAATTAACAAGGAGAGTTGAGTGCTTGTATTAGTTTAAGGCTTCCTAGTGCTTTCCAGCAGGTTCTAGTACAAGTGCTAGTCACAGGGGTTCAGATTTTAGTGCTACTACTGAGAAACCAGCTAGTTCTAAGGGAGAATTTGAAGAGCAGACTTCCTGGCACCTGGAATAGTTTAACTGTAGCCCAGCGGTGCTGCACAATGTGAAAAATGTGCAAATGTGCGTTTTTAAGCCAGAAAGTTGGAAGGGATAGAAATCAGCCCAAAATGGCTAGAATTACAATTTCAGAGCTGGAAACCACTCCTCTAGTGTCAGACAGGCAGTACAATGCTCACCACTCCCACTGGTAAGCAGTAGGACTTCCCTGGTGTGGATAGCTCTGAACATAGAAAATAAAGTCCTGAAACCAGCAAAGCCTGGGATCTGGACTATACTAAGCTAGGAAAGGCAGGAAACAAGCAAACAAGATAGTTTTTTTTTGTTAAAACAGGCTAAACAATGCAGTAATACACTAAATAAACACAGAAAAGGCTAACACACTTGAGTGCGTCGCCTTAAACAGTAAATACAATTAAAACTCTACAAAATTAACAATTTAAAACTTTTTAAATGAAGCAAGGCAAGTGCACAACTGAAAAACAATTTAAGAGGCAGTAATACAGTATAATAAGTAGGCAGTCTACATACACAGAAAAGTCCATATATACAGAAAAGCAGCTAAAACACACTAAAACAATTCAGATGCAGTACAACCTAGAGCACTTGAGTTGTTGCAATATTAAGGCAATAGAGTTTTAATAAATGCACTAAAATATACTCTATATTTCTAAAATGTTTGAGAAGCACAGTCAGAATACAAGGATATTCAGACAATTTTTTTGTTTTTTTAGAAAGGGAGAAAGGAGGATCAGGAGGAAATTCTCTCTGTATTAGCCTTGCTTATTGTAGTAGTAAATAATTTGCTGAAACGTTTTTAGTAACACTGTCCTGTGCTTGTTAACAAGTAAATTAAAAACAAGTTCTTTTGTGTTTTCTGTTTCTTACACAATAGTCAGCTAACAGCATTCATACTTGAAAATAATTACCCACTGCAAAGCGAAACATGTCTTTCTATAGTACACATAGTCCTAATTGTGTACTATACACAGCATAACTGTTGTTTTGGGTTATGCATTAGTAATGCCGGTTTCATATGCTAATGCCCGTTTGTAATTGCACAGTATGTAAAATGTGGAAATATGCATTATTATTTTAGCGATGAATGCCAGGTATTACTTGTGTTCTTTTGCACTTATAACTCTTGTTTTGGGAGCGTTAGTAATTCCGGTTGTTTTGGGAACGTTTGTGTAGTGATTTACTGACTAGACACAGTATCAAGACTGTGGAAATTAGCATGCCTGTCACTCAAACTCATTTTTCCCCTGCCAGTCAGTTAGGCCACATATGTGTATTCTGTAACTTAGTAACTTACCTAGCCTTGCTTATTGTAGTAGTAAATAATTTGCTGAAATGTTTTTAGTAACACTGTCCTGTGCTTGTTAACAAGTAAATTAAAAACAAGTTATTTTGTGTTTTCTGTTTCTTACGCAATAGTCAGCTAGCAGCATTCAAATTGAAAATAATTACCCACTGCAAAGCGAAACATGTCTTTCTTTAATATACGTAGTCCTAATTGTGTACTATACACAGTATAACTGTTGTTTTGGGTTATGCGTTAGTAATGCTGGTTTCATATGCTGATGCCTGTTTGTGATTGCACAGTATGTAGAATGTGGAAATATGCATTATTATTTTAGCGATGAATGCCAGGTATTACTTGTGTTCTTTTGCACTTATAACTGTTGTTTTGGGAGCGTTAGTAATTCCAGTTGTTTTGGGAACGTTTGTGCAGTGATTTACTGACTAGACACAGTATCAAGACTGTGGAAATTAGCATGCCTGTCACTCAAACTCGTTTATCCCCTGCCAATCAGTTAGGCCATGCCCAAAGCTGCGCAGAACTACCTGCGAGGTACTGCACTTGGAGATTACCATATGGACAATATTACAGCTACCACCTAAACTATTTTAGGCAGAAAACATGTCAGAAAAATATGTATTCAATATATCAACTGTTAGAAAGACATATATGCAGACATATATAAGCTGTGTGGTCAGGCATATATAAATGTACTCGAATATATATGAAGTACAAAGGTTGAAAAATAGTATAATATGTAATGCATTTAATTCTGTTTTACTAGAATAATAGTAGAAATGAACTCGCATATTATTGCTTGAAGCATAAGCTGCAGTGTGATTAGAAACTTGGCCTTGGCAGCTCGGCTGGCTCATTTCTGTCAGTAAAGATTATTTTGCAAAGTTAGAAAATAATGAATCTGTGTGCATGTGTATCTTTTCCTGCTTCCACCAGAAGAATGGCCTTGTGCGCACTATCAGAGATAATGTCCAGCTGGTGAACAGAGAGACAAAGAAATGTATTAAAGAGACATTCATCCATTGTATTCGAGCTAATCTAAGAGCCTTGAATTGGCTACATCCTCGGAAGGACATTGTGATTGACCAGGTGCTTGCAAGGCTGTAATATTCTCATGGGAAAGTAACTTTTAAAAATTGTAATATCAGCATTTTCTTATGAATGGTCATGATGTAAAGACCCTGTCACTGACCACGTCAGTGAGGTGGGCAAAAGCTGATTGTAAACCCTATAAAATATCATGTATTTCCTGAATAAAGCCAGACAAAATTCTGTACAAGTTTGTGTATGGTTTTTTGCCTCCTAATGTACATTAGAGTATACGTATATTAGATACTTGAGTTTCCTGCATTACTGTCTGTTATTGACTGTCATTTCAAAATACCTAATGATTTTTACAGTCTGATTTTAACAATTTATTTAACATTTTGGTCCTAATCGTGCCGGAATTCCCTTGGTAAGCTGCAGGTCACAGAGTGCATGGGTGGTTATAAATCTGCGCAGGAGAAGCTGCCAAACCAAAATGGTTCCTCTTAAAGTGAAAAGACCTCCGACTGAATTGTTGTGTGTAAAGAGGCTGTCCACTTTCTGATCTGTGGCTGAAAAGCGGAAGACTGGGCCCCAAGAAGACAAAACAGCAGTAAGCGGGAGGCTCAGGTAAGAAGAATTTCCCTCTTTGTCTTTGTTTTAGATCAGGGACCAGGTTACACTGTGCTATTGCTAAGGTTTGTGATAGCAGGGAGAGAGAGTCGAAGTATTGTATCTTGAGTCATAGATCAGGGAATAACAAAGCAAAGTAAACAGTCATTCTAGACACTACTGTGGATATGGGGAAATAAGATACCACGTGGTACAAGAGAAGGGTTACGTAACAGTCTTTTTAAGACATGGGAAATCAGTGCACTAAGAGATCACGAGATCCGCCCCTAACGGATAATGTGAAGCATATGCAATTGCAGTAAGCAGATAATGTGAGATATTTTGCAAAATGTGTTAACAACTATAAATTTGATAGTAAACTAGATAAACTTTCACTAGTTAAACTCCTTAAACAAGCTTTAATCTGATGCAGGGCGTCAGGCAAAAGAAAAACAGCACCAACTAGGCATACCTCAAGCACATAGGTGGATTGAGGAAGCAAATTGTAAAAAAAAAAAAACAAAAGCTTAAAAAATTCTGAAACATTTTTAGACAACAGAGTGAAAGGTCTAACAGACAGAATCTCTAAAAAATGAAAACTTAGAGCAGACTGGACTTGCATTAATTAATGCATACAACAGGAAAATGAGACAGTAGATGGATATTATGCTAGATTATTAAAATGCTTTAAACAACAATTAAAAAAATACATTTTTAAAAGGTTGCATTGCCTCTGTTAGAAGCTTTATTACAAGGCATATGATAGATCACTGAACAAGCAGGCTGCAAGCCTTACTTGAGTATGCTAGACGTACTGAAAGACACTTTAATAGTAAAAAGAAAAAAAGGCATAAGTCTTCACTGCTGAAGATGGAGCTGAAGTATTTGTATTACAGTCAGGTAAAAAGGGCATCTAGCTAGGGACTATAAACAAAATAAGAAAGCAATGACAGAAGATAAAGGAGATGTGGACTGACTATATGATAGTGATAATAACCAAAAATCATCAGGAAAGGTTAATAAACAAAAAGAAAATGTGAATGTAGTAGAGGGAATAGAGGAAGTACAAACAGATGTAGAGGATAAAAATGAAAATAAAATTTTAGATTTAGCATTGTTGAGCCTGGAGCTCTACCTAGCAAATACAAAACCAGAAGTAACACTTCTGGTGGAGGGAAGAAAGGTCAAATTCCTGTGTGACTCAGGAGCGTCACGGACTTTGATACACCCCTCCAAGTTACCAAAACATTCTGAATCACCTGATTATATTAGTAAAAGCAGCAAATGGACAGCTATACAGGGAACCACTTTCCCATAATATAGCAATAACTGACCCTGTTTCAGGTATGACTCAGAAAAGTAAAATTGTAGTTTCTGCAAAAATATCCAGTAAACTTACTGGGAAGAGACCTTGTGCAGATATTTGGCATAGCAGTAGTTCCTACCATGCAGGGTATGGAAGCACAAAGACAAATGGATGCTTTTGTGGTGTGATCAGAGGGTGAAGCCTATTATTGGTACAGCCAGGACCTAGTTATGATTGGTCCAGGGGCAGTAACCAAAGAACTGATAAACGTAGCCATCAGTAAGGTACCCTCCCTTGACACTGATCAGCAGCACTTGTTACATTGTACTCCATACTACTGTAGCACACCAGGACCTGATAAGGAATATAAGTAAGAATCCTGCTGACAGATTAATATTACAAACTTTATGCTGGGATACTGAGGGAAACAGTGTAGTAAGCTGTTCATTACCTCAGGAGTTCATGAGATTGTATAAGTCCAATAGACTGCCACATGTCAGCTTGACAAAAAACAAAAGTGTTAAATGGGCAGACTTAGGGAAAAAAGGTAACAAAATGGGAAAACAGACTGATTTAGAAATGTCAGGACAAGGGATATAAAAACAAAACTGAATTGGTTGACACAGACACATACAGCTGTACACTTGCAATCTAGTAAGGACAGCTGATTAGCATTTTTATTAAAAGAAAAAGAAGAGGCCTTGTGTAAAATTCCAACAACTCTGTGGTCAACAGGCAAGTTAAATGTAGGGCTTATTCAAGCAGCAGGACCAGTTACAATTACCCCAAAGTCAGCTTTTAAACCACAGAAAAAGACAATACATTTTGAAAAAGAATGCAAAAGTAAAAATTAAGCCTATAATAAGCAGCATTACTCAAAAAAGGAGTACTGGTAGAATCTCCTGATTCACCATGTGATACACCCCTATTTCCTGTTAAAAAAAAAGCAAACGGGGAATGGCAGATGGTACAAGATTTATAAGCTGTAAATAATGCAGTAATACCTAGAGCACCCACGGTGCCAGACCCACATACCTTGTTAAATGATTTAAAGCCACAACAGAAGTATTTTACTGTGGTAGATATAAGCAATGCTTTCTTTTCAATACCTATACATCCTGATAGTCAATATTGGTTTGCATTTACATTTCAGGGTAAAAGGTATACATATACTCGACTACCACAGGGATATTGTGAGAGCCCAATAATATTTGCACAAAAAATGGCTAGCAACCTGGCAGGGTCTACCCCACCAGAAGGTAGTCAAATTTTACTTTATGTAAATGACATCTTGCTAGCAGCACCCAGCAGCAGTGCAGGGTGAATACAGTAGCATTATTAAAATTTTTAGTAATACAAGGACACAAAGTAAACAAAAGTAAGTTACAACTTTGGGAAAAAAACACAGGTTAGATACCTGGAATATGTGATATTCAATAAAGGTAAAATACTAGATAATGGAAAAGAGAAAAGAAAAAAAACAGCAATTTTGCAAGCACCCAAACCAACAACTAAAAAGAAATAATGTCTTTCTTAGGTACAACTAATTTTTGTTGAAGCTGGGTACCAAATTATTTTACGATGGAAAACAAAAGCAGAAATGGCTTTCTGCAGGTTGAAGCAGTTAATAGCTTCTTCATTAGTTTTAAGACTTCCAAGTTATCACAAACGTTTTTTAGACCATAGATTGTAAGCAATGGTACATGACATCAGTATTAAAGCAACAACATGGGGATAAGCAATGCCCCATAAGCTTACTATTCATCACAGTTAGACCCAGTGGTGCAATCTTTGCCTCACTGTGTACAAGCAGTAGTTGCAGCAGCAATGGCAGTGCAGGCTTCAGCCTCAGTGGTGTTATTCCACTCTCTCACATTGAAAATGCCTCATGCAGTTGCAATAATTCTGCTACAAGAAAAAGTTGCATACCTTTCTCCTGCTAGACATCTTTCATGTATGACCATACTGCTGAGTCAACCTCATATGAACAGTTAGCTTTACCTAGACAAGATCTTACAGATATGCCCTTGGATGATGCTGAGGTGACATATTACGTGGATGGCTCATGCAGAAGGGTCCTACAGGGAAAAATCTGGTGGGGTATGCAGTAGTTACAGACACTAAAAATTTAAAAGCACAAACTTTGCCACACAACTTGTATGCTCAAGCAGCAGAACTGGTAGTTTTGACAGGAGCATGTATTTTAGTAAAAGGCAAAAGTAAACATATATACTGATAATCAGTATGCTTTTCTACAGTGCATGTGTTTGCACAACAATAAAGAAAATAGAGGGATGATTACATCCAGTGGAAAACCTATTAATCATGCGCAATTTATTTTGGAGCTATTAGAATCTATTCAGTTGCCTACCAAAGTAGCTATTTGTAAATGTGTAGCTCATACAAAACAACAGGATAAGATTTCAAAGGTAATGCACGAGCCGATGCAGCTGCAAAGCAAGCAGCCTCAGACTCAGAAACTTTATTTTTAAATGAGAAATTACAACCCTTTGAGATTTTAGATTTAGACATGTTAAAAACAATGCAAATGCTTACTACAAAAGCAGAAAAACAAAACTGGGTAAAACAAGGTGCAATTTTTGAAAATGGACTGTACATTTCCAAAGGAAAAAAAAACAATATTGCCGTCTAATTTATTTAAATATGCAGCTTTGTTGAGCCATGGGCAGAGCCATGTCTCAACAGGGGATGGTACAGTTAGTAAATAAAATATTCCAAACATATGGATACATAAATTATACAATAAAATTTTGTGCAGCTTGTCATACTTGTAACAAGCACCATGCACAAGGAGCATTTAAAACAAGCAAGGAGTTTCCTACACCACCATATCCATTCCATACTATTTGTATGGACTTCATAGAGTTGAATAAATGTGAAGGAAAGAAATACTGTTTAGTGATCATAGATATGTTTTCAAAATGGGTAGAAGCTTTTCCAACCAGGAATCCGGATGCAGCAACAGTGGCAAAGGCCCTAGTAAAGGAAATAATTCCTAGATTTGGCATACCGGAAAGAATCTATAGTGGCAATGGGACACATTTTGTCAATCAGACAATTCAACAACTTGGGAGATTTTTGGGATTTCCTTAAGGAATCACTGTTACCACCCAGAGTCAGCAGGACTGGTGGAGAGGTACAATGGGATTTAAAAAAAACAAGTTAAGGAAGTTGATGAGTGAGACTCAGAAGAATTGGATTTGCTGTTTACCTCTAGCATTGCTGAGCATGAAAACAGTAACAAATGTAAAGGGTTTGATCCCTTTGAAGTAATATTTGAAGGGCATATTATGTGCCTCAGTAAAAGCTCTCATGCCTGCAGAGCTGGAGGCTGACAGTTCACTAGCTAATTATATAAAGAAACTGTTAATAAATAAATCTGTTTTGCAGTTTAACTCTTTTCAGACAAAAGAACTTTCAGCTGAATAAGAACTTTGTGACTGATACACAAGGGCAAAATGGCCAAGAGTAAAGCAAACAAAAAGCAGAGCAACCCAAGAACTATTGCATAATTATTTTCTTTGGCAGTGCATTTGTTGACTAAATATGACAATTTTTCTCTTATTGTGGTTTTCTCTGCACTCAACCACACGAGTAAAAGTGAGAAGACGTGATGAACTGTTTATAGACTGGCATCCAAACTTTAACACATACCTGGCCATGAAGCAAGTGTATACAGAGACTATAAACGTTTCAAATTGCTGGGTTTGTACAGCTATACCAACAGCATATAAAAGACTGTAATGTCCACTGTCCCTCTGGGGATAAAATGAGACTTTGGAAAGTTTTTTTTATACAGAAACTGTGAGATCACAGGACAAAATTGCTTTATTTTACCTGTCACACAAAAAGGAGTTGTATGTTTCTACAAAGTGATACCCTCCAGGTGGGCTGGAGTAATGGTAATATAACAATGTCTTATAAATGTTACATTAAAGTCAAAAGTGGGGTACTGTTTGTAATACTAACCATGATTCATATCTGAGTTCAATGAAAACTACATTAAATGCAGTATGTGACAATCCAGTCTTAACTAAGCAATTGTCTATTAAGGATAGAAAAATGTTTCATGCAGGAATAACACGTATTAGTACCAAAGTAATGATTTTATTTGTGGGAAAAAGGCATATAAATGGTTACCTGAGAATTGGTCCGGCAGTTGTTTTTTGGGTTATCTGGTTTCAGCAATAAGACATACTGCAGAATTACCTTTGGGTAAGATACAAAACGTAAGGAAAACAGCTCGAGAATCTGAAGGTCCAGTGAAAAAACCTGTGAATCCAGTTGGTAAAATCGAAGCTGGTTGAAAAGACCATAATTCAGTGAAAGATTGACTCATATGGACTAGGGCAACAGTGTTATATCCAGGGCAGGAATACCACCAGCCTATGGAGCAGTCAAATCGATCTGGGAGCTGAGGAAGCTGTCAAGAAGTCATGAGCAATGCAACTTTTTCCACCCTAGAATTGGTGACTGATAAACTGAATGCAATAAGAACTGTTGTGCTACAAAATCGAATGGCTCTTTACTTCACCCTAGCGGCAAGAGGTGGTACACGAAGAAGAATGCTGTGCTTTTATCCCTGAGGATCGTCACGAGACAAATAATCACCTAGAGGTAATTCAACAAGTATCAGCAATGACTAAACCAGACCCAAACCCACTGACGGACTTTTTCCAGAATCTGTTTGGGGGGGTGGGGTTCCATCCTATTAAACATTTAATTGCTATTTGTGTGGGTATACTCCTAATAGGAGCATGTGTTTACTGTGAAATTCCCTGCATGAAAAGATTAATCAAAAATTTGTTGATATATCTGTTACTGAAACTTTTTACCAAAGTGTTAAAATTGAAAGATTAATTTCAGATAATGCTTTTTCTGAAATATAAAACCAATGACTAGCTTAGCCGAAAGTCCTCAAAGGGAAAAAGCTAAGAAATGAAATAATATTGTTTATGTTTCTAATAGAATAAAATGCATTAACAGGAGGGAGAATGTCAGAAAAATATGTATTCAATATATCAACTGTTAGAAAGACATATATGCAGACATATATAAGCTGTGTGGTCAGGCATATATAAATGTACTCGAATATATATGAAGTACAAAGGTTGAAAAATAGTATAATATGTAATGCATTTAATTCTGTTTTACTAGAATAATAGTAGAAATGAACTCGCATATTATTGCTTGAAGCATAAGCTGCAGTGTGATTAGAAACTTGGCCTTGGCAGCTCGGCTGGCTCATTTCTGTCAGTAAAGATTATTTTGCAAAGTTAGAAAATAATGAATCTGTGTGCATGTGTATCTTTTCCTGCTTCCACCAGAAGAATGGCCTTGTGCACACTATCAGAGATAATGTCCAGCTGGTGAACAGAGAGACAAAGAAATGTATTAAAGAGACATTCATCCATTGTATTCGAGCTAATCTAAGAGCCTTGAATTGGCTACATCCTCGGAAGGACATTGTGATTGACCAGGTGCTTGCAAGGCTGTAATATTCTCATGGGAAAGTAACTTTTTAAAAAATTGTAATATCAGCATTTTTCTTATGAATGGTCATGATGTAAAGACCCTGTCACTGACCACGTCAGTGAGGTGGGCAAAAGCTGATTGTAAACCCTATAAAATATCATGTATTTCCTGAATAAAGCCAGACAAAATTCTGTACAAGTTTGTGTATGGTTTTTTGCCTCCTAATGTACATTAGAGTATACGTATATTAGATACTTGAGTTTCCTGCATTACTGTCTGTTATTGACTGTCATTTCAAAATACCTAATGATTTTTACAGTCTGATTTTAACAATTTATTTAACAAAACACTACAGAAATATTTATCACAAGTGAGCCAATAGCTATGAAATACAGTACAAGTATACAGTATACAATAAAATTGCTATAAATATCTAAAATAAGCAATAACTACTACAAATAAGAAAAAAAAACAGGCTACTTATTGCTATATGTCACAGATCAGCTGCTCCTCCTCAGATAGCTGTGTGTTTAATGGCTGAAACACTCAAGTTAACTTCTTAACAGAAAGTTGAAACCTGAAACACGTTAAATGTTCAATAGACCAATGAGGTACTTTCTCCAAGCCGTAGCCCTGGCAACTCAACTAGAAAATGACCATAAACACTAAACTCTCACTAAAGTGGGGGATGGTCTTTGCTATGATGGCCTAGGCAATGAGCTCAGAAAACAGCCTCTAACAAACAACTAGGCCCACAACACAATCAGGAATATGGGGAATATTACAGCTACTACCTAAACTATCTCAGGCAGAACTCACTGCAGAAATGTTTATCACAAGCACAATCTGGAATATGGACAATATTACAGCTACCACCTAAACTATTTTAGACAGAAAACACTACAGAAATGTTTATCACAAGTGAGCCAATAGCTATGAAATACAGTACAAATATGCAGTATACAATAAAATTGCTATAAATATCTAAAATAAGCAATAACTACTACAACTAAGCAAAAACAAACATGCTACTTATTGCTATATATCACAGATCAGCTGCTTCTTCTCAGATAGCTCTGTGTGTAATGGCTGAAACACTCAAGTTAACTTTTTAGCAGAAAAGTGAAACCTGAAACACTTTAAAAAATGTTCCAAAGACCAATGAGGTGCTTTCTCCAAGCTGAAGCTCTGGCAACCCAACTAGACAATGACCATAAACACTAAACTCTCACTAAAGTGGGGGATGGTCTTTGCTATGATGGCCTGGGCAATTAGCTCAGAAAACAGCCTCTAACAAACAACTAGGCATACCAAGCCCTGGGGGGGACTGCACTAGTGACTGGCCTCTTGGTGGAGGTGGCCTCAACTATTATGACCTCCTGGGTTCTATCAGTAAGCCTGCTAACTATCCAGTGGGTGATAAAAGGGTTTATAGGTTCATCGGTTCATAGGTAGGTACTAGGCTATCTGCCTGAGTGCATTTATAAGCCTAGCCAGAGTATGTCGGCTTTCGTCGCCCCATTGATTAAGTAAATGAGCCTCTGTCAAGCAGAGCCAATGAAGTGATCCCAGGGGTGTATTTTCTGTTAATCATCCACTCGGTGAGGTGCTCTGCCTAATGTAGTTAGGAATTTTGTTCCAAAGCATGGGAAGTCTCTGTGACAGGAATCTATCCTTCCAGCATGTTCTATTTATTGTTGTGGTGAGGTTTAGCTCACTAGAGCACGTGGCTCGCAGTGACTTGGATTTCTTTAGGTGGAGCATGTCCATCAATTCTGAGTTGGACATGGCTTTGTAAGTCAGGCAGAGATCACCTCTCAGTAAGTGATATGCCACTGAGTACAGCCGAAGTTTTTTCAGTCGGGCTGCATAGGACATATGTTTGAGGCCAGTGATCCTCTTGGTGAGGTGCTTTTGTGGTCTTTCCAGCTGTTGGAAGTGTCCTGTGAGGTACATCCCAAATGGGGCATTGATTTTATGATGGGTCTGATGAGTGACGAGTAGAAGGGCACTATAACCTCTTTATTTCTAGATGCGAACCGCTTAGTAATTATATGGGCCACATAGAAGGATTTCCTAACTACTTTGGCAATATGATTGTCAAAGGAAAAATTACTATCTACCTGGGTCCCCAGATCTCTTATTACCTCTTCTGTATTAAGGGGGCTGCCGCCTATGTGGTAATTCTTGGGTGTTTTGTTTTTCCCAAACGGGATGACTATGCATTTTTTGGCACTTATCTTGAGGCCATGACTTTGACACCAGGTGTCTGTCTCAGTAAGGCCTTTTTGAAGGCTGTGCATGTCAGCCGGAGAGTCAGTTATGGCTCCCAGTTTGCAGTCATCAGTGAACTTGGTTAGCCACAGTCCTCCTGTGTTTGCCTGTACATCTGAGAAATATATGTCAAACAATAGGGGTCCCAGAACCGAGCCTTGCAGGAAACCACTTGTGACTGGTTTAGAGTCGGACCTGGAGCCTGCTATTCTTACCGTGTTAATTCTATCTGTAAGCCAGTTGGCAACCCATCTTGTGATGTAGGGGTTTATGTTCAGGCTGGTGAATTTTTCTATAATACCTGAATGAGGAATGGTGTCGAACACCTTGGCGAGGTCAAGGTAGGCTGTGTGAACCACCTTTCCCTTGTCTATGGCCTTGGTAACAGTCTCGAAGAAGTCAACCAGGTTTATTAGGCATGATCTGCCCTTAACAAAGCTGAACTGGGTCGGGTCAAGTGTTTGGAGGTTCCCAATGTCTTTGTTAATGAGTTCCATGATGATGCGCTCCATAGCCTTAAAGACCAGGTTAGTCAGGCTTATGGGTCGATAGTTACCAGGGTCAGTTGTGGCCCCTCCTTTGTGGAGCTGAATAACTGTTGCTGTGTGCCATTCTATGGGCATGTAGCCTGTGGAGAGGCTGAGTTGAACAGCATGTTTAGGTGGGGGGATAGTTCGTTCTGTAGTTCGTGCAAGATGCAGCCTGCGACACCATCTGGCCCCATTGATGTTGTGTTTTTGGCTTTTGAAAGGGCTGTTTTCACCTGTGCTTCTGTGATTTCCAGGACACTACACTTTTCCGGAATTGTTTTGGGCCCTTTTGAAGGTGAGAGGGAGGTGAAGTTTGCACTGAATCTATCTGCCAGGATGTTGGCAATATTAGTAGGTTCAGTATATTTTGTGCTATTTTGCACTAGCTCTGAGCATATCTGCAAGTTGACACTTAGATTCTTGACATAGCTAAAGAAGGCTTTGTGGTTATATTTCGAATCCTTGGCTATTTTTCTTTCAAAGTTAGTCTTGGATGATTTTATGAGGGACCTTAATTTCTTACTGATACTGATCAGGGATGTCTTTCCTTCTTGGGATTTTCTTTTTTTCTGAGCTAGTTTCCTCCTTCTGTTGTATAACCTATTTATGGCAGGGGTCCAACAGACTGGTTTCCTTCTCTTAGGGGAGTGAGTCTTGGTTTTGCTAGGGATGGCACGATCCATGCATCCTTGTATGTGCTCATAGAGTGCAATTGTAAAGGATTCTGCATCTTGGGCAGTCTTATCCTTTAGTGTGGGGGCTGTGAAACTTACCACCTCTGCCTTAAGTAAGGTGAAGTTTGCTTTAGAAAAGTTTTTCACTGTGGTTTCCTTGGTTGGGGGTGGTGGTGGGGTGTAGACATCCAGGGTGATTAGTTTAGGGTCTGATCTAACCAGTGACGGGTTGACCTCCGGTATGGAACACCTGTTGCCCATGTTGGTGATGACCAGGACCAATATGTTGTGGCCTCTGGTAGGGGAATTTACCAGCTGATCCAGGGCATTTGAGTAGATAAATTCCAGGAAGCGCTGAGCCTGGGAGTTTGTACTCAAGTAGTGTTCCCAGTTAATGGTAGGGTAATTGAAATCACCCAATATCAGGGTGTTCGGTAGGACCTTCATATTTTCCAGTGTCTCCAGAAAGGTGGAGTGGTGGTCCTGGGTCATTGGAGGGTGATCTGTAGCAGGCCACAATTTGCATTGCAAATTTGCCCGATGTTAGCTGCACATGGATGATCTCAGAGGTATCATGCTGCGCCACTAACCTGTAGGTGTGGGTATCCTTGATGAATATGGATACACCCTCTCCTTTTGTGTTTCGGTTCGTGTTCTGTGGCCGAAATGTGTGGTATGAGTTGTAGCCCAGTAGTGCTGGAGTGTTCTCTGGAGCCTTGAGCCAGGTTTCAGTTACTGCACAGATGTCGACGTTCTCCATACTTAGGAGTGCTTTGAGCGCAAGCATTTTGAGATTTCAACTTTTGGCATTGAGTAGCATAACCCTCATTTTTTTACATGTGTTGTTTATGGTGGTGGGTTTGAATTTTCAGCCGTGCCTAAAAAAGGCACTATGGGGGCAGCAAGAGCCTTGGCCAGTATACGAAAGCCAAGGGGTGACAGGTGCAAGCCATCTCTTCTGAAGCAATGTGGGTTGTCGAGCATGTCATCAAAGGCTGACAGACACTGGATCCCCTTTGAATGACATCAGAAGCTTAGCCAGTTGTTGAAATTGATCATTTTTCTTTATACTGAGGTATCATTCTTGGTGAGGGCAGGATGCTACTCAGGGTCAGGGTCATATCCGCCCAGGCTACAAGATCAGAGAGGTCTTCCATGTCTCTTTTCGTGTAGTCCAGGGAGGTAAGTCTCACGTCATTCACACCAATATGAACAATGACAGAGTCATATTTCTACTTATTCTGGAGTGACCCGAGTGCTTGTGTCATGTGGCGGATTCTGGCTCCCGATAAAGAGCTAACAGTAACCTTCTCCTTGTCCAGCCTAGTGAGTGGGGCATCAGTGTGCCTGATTATTGAGTCACCTATTACTAATGTGTTAGGTATGTTATTTCGCCTTAAGGGCTGTGATTGTGTGGCACATTGATTTTGTGTTTTATGTGTTGTCTGGTTTGAGACGGGAGGTGCAGGTTTTGTGGGTGTTTGCTTTGGAGCTCTCTGATGCTTTTGCAGGTTTTTATTTAGAGCCTCCGAGTATGATTTCATGTATTTATGTGTATTTTTTGCCAGTGCTGGTTTTATAGGTCTATGTGAGGTTGGAGGTGTGGTGCAAGTGTTAACCTTCTCCTCATGACTGTCTGTTCCAGTCTTGGGTGGACAGACCTTAGCCTCCAGTTTTGTTGTATAATTGCATCTCTTGCATATGTTAGTGATTTGTGGTAGGAGGAGATGGCTGTCTGTGTACATGAGGCAGTTGTAACATTCCCTCAGGATACCCAGATTCACCAGCTGGACTGGAGAGTACACCTGAAGTTGCCCTTTGGTCATGCCTGAATAGTAGGGTGAGCTGCTTAGTTGCTTGGTTGGTGAGGGGTGGATAAAGAGCCTTGCCCTGCTGGGCAGTCAAGTGTTGGGGTATATTAGTACTTGCTATTAAGTCTGAGCAAGTGCTGGACTGTAGGATGCTTTAGAAATGTGCTTAGGTTGAGAGTTAGACTAGTTTCAAGTGAAACACTGAAGAGGAGACTTAGTGAAGCTAGGAATAATTTAACCCTAGCTAACCTGTGCTGCCCGGCGCACTAAACTGTGCAAACATGGTTTTTAAACTACTAACTTTTGGGCTGGAACCACTCCTCCAGGGACAGATGGCTGCTCAAAGTTCCCCTCTCTCACAGGTGAACAGGGAAATGTCTCTCTATCCAAGTAAGATATGGGCAACTCAGAAACTTGTAACACAGCCCTGAATTCAGCACTAGCCTGAAAACTGGACTAGCTTAGAAAGGCAGGGAACAAGAAATTTTTTTTTGTTTTTTTTTTTTGTTTTTTTTTTGAAAAGTCAAGGCAAAAACAGTAAAAAGTACACTTAAAACAGCTTTAAACGACTGCAAGCTATCAGAAAAGGCTATCACACTTTAGTGTGTAGCCTACAACAGTTAAACAATTTATTTAAACAAAAAAACAACTTTTTTAAAAGTGCAGGCAGTCAAATAAATACAATATGTGAAAAAACAAGCTTTTAAATCACAATAAGTGCTGGAAAAATCAGCAATTATGCGGAAAACAGTTAAGTACAGCTAGAAAATACAGAAAACTGATAATCACTCCAAAATCTCTCTTTTAAGCTAGAAGGCTTCTATCAGTTTAAGGCTTTCTAGTGCTTTCCAGTAGGTTAGTTACAGGAAAGATGAGAAACAAGTGCAGATGTGGTCTTTTAAACCAGAAAGTTGAAAGAGATGGACAACTTCCAGAAAGATCAATAAACTACAATTCCTGGGCCAAGAACCACTCCTCTTGTGGTAGACAGGATACCTAATACTTACCACTCCCACTGATAAGCTAGAAGGCTGCACTCCAACACAAAGGCTTGGGGGGCTCAGAAGCTTACAAACAGTAGTGGATACAGCAAATCTATACCTGGACTAGACTAGTCACGGGAAAGGTGGGGATCAAGTGCAAACACGGGCTTTAAAACCAGAAAGTTGAGAGAGATGGAAAAAACTGCCCAAACAGCCAATAAACTACAATTTCTGGGCCAGAACTACTCCTCTTGTGGTAGATAGGCTACCGAGTGCTTACCACTCCAACTGATAAGCTAGAAGGCTTCCCTCCAACACAGAAAGGCTTGCGGGGCTCAGAAGCTTACCAACAGTCCTGGATACAGCAACTCTGTATCTGGACTAGGCTAGTAACAGGAAAGGTGGGAAACAGCGCAAGTGCGGCTTTTAAACCAGAAAGTTGAAAGAGATAGGAAAAACCTGCCCAAACGGCCAGTAGCTACAATTTCTGGGCCAGGAACCACTCCTCTTGTGGTAGATAGGCTACCTAATGCTTACCACTCCCACTGATAAGCTAGAAGGCTTCCCTCCAACACAGAAAGGCTTGGGGGGCTCAAAAGCTTACAAAGGGTCCTGGATACAGCAAATCTGTACCTGGACTAGACTAGTTACAGGAAAGGTGGGGAACAAGCGCAAATGCAGGCTTTTAAGCCAGCAAGTTGAAAGAGATGGAAAACTGCCTAAACAGCCAATAAACTACAATTTATGGGCCAAAACCCACTCTTTCCATGGTAGAAAGGCAACCTGATGCTTACCACTCCCACTGATAAGCTAGAAGGCTTCCCTCCAACACAGAAAGGCTTGGGGGGGCTCAGAATCTTACAAAGAGTCCTGGATACAGCAAAGCTGTACCTTGACTAGACTGGTAACAGGAAAAGCAGGAAACAAGCACAAACACAGGCTTTTGAATCAGAAGGTTGAAGGAGATGGAAGAGCTTCCCAAACAGCCAATAAACTATAATTTCTGGGCCAGAAACCTCTCCTCCTGTGGTAGATAGGCTACCTAGTGCTTACCACTCCCACTGATAAGCTAGAAGGCTTCCCTCCAACAAAGAAAGGCTTGGGGGGCTCAGGAGCTTACAAACAGTCCTGGATACAGCAAGTCTGTATCTGGACTAGACAAGTTACAGGAAAGCAAGATAAAGAAAAATAATCTGGTTCCACACAGCAGTGAAGATCAATATGTCCTTTATTGTAGTAGGTAAGCGCTTTCTTGGAATAACTTCCGCTTCATAAGACCAACAAAGACAGAATAGCAGTTCCATTTTTAAACACTAAAACATCCAATCAAAAATCAGATAAAATGTGCATCATAGCTAAAAGCCATCTGATAAAATACATCTGTAGAATCTATAGATCATTAAAAAATTGAATAAAACAGACTAAATAAACAATATGTACTTAAAACTGGTAAATACAAAAGTAAAAAAATAATAAAAGATGGACTATTGAAATATACATGATAAGATATTAAAAGAGAGATCAATGCTTTAATGGCCGTGCTTTAAGGAAGGGTTTCAGGGAAACTCTGTTGTTTAAACCAGGCAGTTTATCAGCTTGAAAGCACAAAATCCATTTCTGTTCACTAGATTCTGTTCTATTATTTATGTCACCTCCTCTCTTGGTACTATGCAGAATCTCTAGTACCATGGGCAAGCTTATCCTGAGCTACTTAGCCGCTGGCAGTTACTTAACCTTGAGTGCAGTGCTAAATATATGCAGCTCCTTATTGAATTTTTTAGACTAGAGGAGCTAAAACTATCTAATGAAATCACTGAGTTGCAAAACATAATTAACAATACTTATTCAGATGAACTTGTTGGCGATAAAATGGATGTGTTGTTTGAAAATATTACTGGATATGACAAGAAACTTTCTGCTACCAAAAACAAAAAAATTACAAAGGGATTTGAAGGATTTTAAAGAAGGTAATGGGCAGGATTCACGAAGGCTTGCATGGAGTCTAAGAGTAGTGTAAGACTCCATGCAGCCTTCACGATCAAGGAACAGCCCTAAATCCTGTGTAAGAGACCAGCTAAAACGTCTCTTACACGGAGTGGGCGTGGATATGTTAATCACCTCACTTGCAGCCGAAAGGCATGCAAATGAGGTAAATTAGCGATCCAGGAAGCCCAAAGCAGCCCGTGTAAGAGCCGTTTTAGCTGCAGAAATGTACTCAGTTGACAACTGAGTACGTTTCTGCAAAAAACACAATGGAGCCATGTCAGCTCCAAATAAAGGGTGCATATGGCCATTGGCAAGGTACCCCGATGCAAATATAAAAAATAAATTTTTTTTTTCAGCGATCACCGATGTTTAAACACAGCGCAGCCCCGCGCAAATGGGCTGCGCTGTATAAAACATAGAAATGAAGATTATAAACCCACAAATGTGGGTTTTATGCAATACATGGATTTACAATGCAGGGACCAGCAGACCAAAAACAACATGGCCACCGTTTAGTGGTTGCTAAGGGGGGAAGCTGAGTCTAAGACATTTAACTAAGCATTAGTAGGCAATCTGATGTAAATGAGTGTTAGGATACTGAATTCCACTGTCAAATAGCAAATGAGCACATTCTGAGTAGTGTAAGAGATACATACGGGGAGGAATAGAGTAGGAGATAGATGACATCACAGGGGGGAATGGCAGAAAGAAATGCAGTTCATTGGAGGTCAGTGTTACATGACAGATGTCAGACACATATCACAGAAAGAGGAGTGCCACAAGATAAGCATGGGAAAGTCAAGAAATGGAAGGTGTACACTGTTGCTTACACCAAAGTTTCTTGTTGGGCGTGCATGCGCACGTATGCGCGCCATGAAGCACGAGTAGGGTTAGTGTGCGTGCGTGTAAGGCAGACTGAACATGTGGGAGCCTGTTGGCAGACTTGTAAGACTGTTTGCACTAGTGTGCACACGTTTTAACCCGAATAAGCAGATTCTGAACCGTGTAAGCCTGTGTGCGCGCGTGTAAGCCACTGTGAGCGTGTTTCTGCTGATATGCGCGTTGCTCCCCCCTGAGGAAACAGAAAGGAAAAAGGAAGCAACAGAATTAGAAGGAAGCTAGCAGGGAATACTGCTGGAGCTAGCAGGTGAAAACAATTAGAAGCAGGCAATTACACAGGCAGAATAGTTGCTCAGCCAAGTACTTAAAACTCTGCAAACAGCAGTGCAGGACGTTTCTCTCAAGAGACACTGCAAGACAGGAGTAAGCAATTAGAAGTGAAAACTGAAAAAGCTGAACTCAGAGCAGAAATGCTAGGGGCTGCCATAGCTGTCATAAGGAGACCTAGGCTACTTGCTGAGGGTGGTGACAATGCAAATGGTGCCAGACAACCCACAGTGAGGAGACGGAGAAGAGTGCACATGCCCAGGGTCACCTACCACGGGTTACATGAGCTGGAGATAGTAGAGCGCTATAGAGTGGACAGAGACGTCCTGCAGCAAATTGTCGAGCTGTGCAGGCCACGACTCACACACAGAACCAACAGAGTGGAACCCATCCCAGTGGAAACCAAGGTATGTGTTGGCCTAAAAATACTAGCAACAGGTACCTTCCAGAGACCAACTGGTGATATGATGGGGATATCACAGGCATCAGCCTCCAGGGTACTGCACCAGTTCCTGGATGCCATGTCAGCACATGTCGGTGATCATGTATATTTCCCCAATGCCCGTGAGGTATTGGCCAGCAATATGCGTCTCTTCCAGCAAATAGCAGAATACCCTGAGGTAGTGGGTGCAATAGACTGCACGCACATACACATCAAAGAACCAGCCGGTGAGTGGGGTAGGGCCTACATTAACCACAAGGGCTTCCCCTCCATCAACTGCCAGTTCGTGTGTGATGCCCAGGGCATAATAATGAATATGTGTGCTGGCTGCCCTGGGAGCTACCATGATTCCCATATCTGGCATCTGACGCAGCTGTACCAGACATTTGCCAATGGGGACATCCCACATGGACACCTAGTGGGGGATGCAGGTTATGCACTGGAGCCGTGGCTGATGACACCCATCAGAAACGCACACACACCTGAACAGGAACGCCATAATGAGGCACACACACAAACACATAATGTAAGGGCTGCTCAAGTCATGGTTCCAGTGTCTGGACACATCTGGTGGAGCCTTGCAGTACTCACCAACTACATGTACCCAAATTGCCGTGGTATGTGCTTTGCTACATAATATGATCTTGTGAAAACAGCTGCAGCAGGACCAGCATAGGGCCTGGCCAAACAGCCCCCCACCATTGCCAAGGCAATCACAGGCAGAGCATGACTCGGAGGAGGAACAACCTGAGCCTGCCCCAGTAGGCAGAAGGAGGAGTGCCCAGTATGCCCTGGCCTTGGCAAAGAGGCAACACATAGCACATACACTGGCTCAGTAGGAACCCTGGGAATGATACCCCTCTCTGACTCACTCATATAATAACAGGGATGCCTAAAATGACATAACCTGCTCTCAAACATGTACAGGGAGTGTAGTATGTGCATCAGACAGAGGCAGCCCTGCAGCACCACCTGAGGCATGAATGCCAGTTGTTAAGCAATGTAACAACATGTAGTATATGCACACTTGATGACCCTGACTAACATCCTACCCTCACCAAGCATGATGCCACAATATGACGATGAGATGATCAATTGCAATAAATGGCTGAACTATTGCAGTTAGTCAAAGGGGATCCAATGTGTGCCAGCCTGGGATGACATGCTGACCATGACATGATGCTCCACCTGCTAGGGGTGGTGTGCACCTATCAGTCCAGGCCTTATGGATACTGGCAAAGGCTGTTGTTACCCACAGTGTGCCCTGAATAGGTAAGGCTCAAAACACAAACCCACCTCCATAGGTATCACAAGGGATAAGAACCTAAATGTAATGCTACCCAATGCCAGAAGTCTAAACAGCAAGATGCAAGCAGTCTAAACTCCCCCAGTATGATGAATGTTGATATCTGTCCTGTAACAGAAAACTGGGTCAAGGCTCACAACAGCACCCTAACACTACCAGGTTACAGGTATACTGTGCTGTACAGCCTCAAAACATGGAACAAGCTACAAAAGGAGGGTGACTAGCAACAATTGTCAAGGATAACCACACCCCCATGTTGGTACCACAACAAGAAGCAGCATGGACTAGCCATGGTCAAGTAACAGTGGCTAAAACTGCCTCACAGTTTATAGCCTGCTACAGACTACCGTCCTAACACCAGGAACTGCACCTGGCCTGTGTTGGAATACATGAATATATCAAGCCCTCCAAACCACATTATATTGTGTGACTGAAAATACCCAGACATAGACTGGTAGCATTATACTAGCTCCAACACTGTAGGACAAAAGTTCCTAGAATCCATAAACCAAAATGCCCAGGAACAATGTACCACTCCCACAAGAGGGGTAAGCATACTGGATGTGATAATCAGCAACATGGGTACTGGATGGCAAGATGAGAAGTGTATCCCTCACTCGGAAGACCAGACCATAGAGTAATCACACTGGATATACACATCCTGGCCACAGTCCCTGGCAAGAAAACCACAGTGAAAAACATGTGTAAAGCAAAAGTTGCACTCCTCCAAACTGATGTGGAATCCATTAAAGGCCCTGTGCAGTTGCAAAATATGGGCCACACCTCAGAACCTGTTATACAGGCATTCCATGAACACTGCCAGGAATGCTTGGATTATGCAATCCAAATAAAACCAAGACACAATGCCATACACGCAGGCATCTGGCATGGTGGACTCCAGCCATTACCAAACCATGCAAGAGAATGAGGAAGCTACTACATGATAGAGCAAACATAAAAAGGGAAGTAATCACTGATCAGTAGTATGGCAATAAAATATGTCCACACATACAACCCACTAAGGCCAGCTACAACAAGTTGAATCTGTGAATCTTGAGGCAATGTTACACCTGCCCCAAGTACACAGACAACCCTGAACTTCCCCCAAGAAATACAAATATATGTGAGAGATGCAACCAATTATCCAAACTGGAGGCTGAGCTCCCTCAACTCAGTACTGTCAAAACTAGTCAGGAGGAGAAGGTAACCATACACACCACAAACCCAATCCCACATAGACCTATCACAACTTCAAACCAAAGACATAAACACAGAAAAACATTCCCGGAGGCCCTAATTACAAATACACCACAGCAACAGAGGCCTCCAAAGCAGACACCCAAGCAACCACAACCTCCAAACATAGCACATACAACACATAGTACACAAAGCTGGTGTGCCAAACAGTCACAGGCCAGAAGGAAAAACAACATGCCTGATACAGATGTAATAGGTGACTCCATAGTCAGACACACTGCTGTCCCGCTCACCAGACTGAACAAGGGAAAGGGTACAGTAAGCTACCTGTAGGCTGCTACAATATGCCACATAACACAAATATGCAGGTCACTCCAAAGCAAGTAGAAATATGATGCAGTCATTCTCCATGCTGGCGTGAATGACCTGAGATGTACCTCCCTGGACTACATGAAAAGAGACATAGATGAGCTCTCCGATTATGTAGTCCAGGCCGGTATGACACTGACCATTTGCAGCATCCTACCCTCACCAAGAATGATGCCACAGTACAAACACAGAATGATCAGCTTTAACAAGTGGCACAATTACTGGTGCCATTCCAAGGGGATCCAATGTCTGTCTACTTGGGATGTCATGCTTGACAAGCCACGCTGCTGTTCCAGGGATGACTTGCACCTGTTACCCATGGGCATCTGGATATTGGATAAGGCTTTTGCCACCTCCATAGAGCCTTTCATAGGCAAGGCAGAAAAGACTAACCCACCACCCTAGAAAACATAAGTAGAAAGAAACATAAGGGTAATGCTGACCAATGCCAGACGTGTAAACCTCAATATGCATGCTCCTGAGGCCCTCCCCAGTATGGAGAACATTGATGTCCGTGCAGTGACAGAAACCTGCAGCAAGCCTCCTGACAGCACACCAGCACTACCAGGTTATACCTCATATCATGCGTTATGGCCCCAAAACCTGGACCAAAACATAAAAGGAGGGGGAGTATCCATATTCAGCACAGACACCCATACATCCAGGTAACTGACAATGCACGAAGCATCGGAGACCACCCATGTGCAACTAACTATAGGCAAAACTGCTGTACAGTCTGTAGCATGCTACAGACCACACTCTCACACACAGCAACCCCACCCAGCCATCCTGAAGACACTGGACAGTATGAATGCCTCACCAAATACCAAACAAGGTACTCACAAATTACCACATAGGTGGTAAACCATTATGTATGGAAGGAGTAATCAGGGACCTAGGGACACAAGTGGACAGTAACCTGTTATGTGACACTCACATTGCCAACGTGGCTAGGAAGACTGTCTATATTGGACACCGTATCATGAAAGGATTCACATCTACGTCAACAGAGGTCATTGTGCCCCTATACTGTTCTCTTATCAGACCCATAATCTAGTACAATGCCTCATTTGGGATGTACTTTACCCGACACCTGCAGCAGTTAGAAAGACCTCAAAGGTACCTCACCAAAGGGTCTCAAATATATGTCATATGCTGCCTGGCTGTAGACACCCCAGATGAATGCAGTCACATACTGCCTACACAGAGGCGTTGTATGCCTGTTGTACAAGGCCATGTCCAACACAGGAGTAATGGACATGCTCCTCCACAGAAAACCCAAAGCCATCGGAGCTGTGAGAGTGAGAGATGTCAACCTCAACACATAATGAAATAGGATGTGCTGGAGGGACAGATACATAACCCAGAGGCTCCCTACACCCTGGAACAGAATCCCACTCCATGTTAGGCAGAGCCCCTCACTGACACTCTTCAACAGGAATCTTGCCAAGTGGATGGATGATCATAGATGTACACTGGGGGTCTTCACTGTGTCACATCCAGACAGAGGCACAGTAAAGTAAATCATAAATGGCCATAATATTCACATAGCAAGGGGTTGCAAAAGCCACACACACTCTGGCTAGGCTTATAAATGCCCTAGGGTGGATAGCCTAGTACGAACCTATGAACCTATGAAGATACAAATTGTACAGGACACTAAGGATAATCACAAGGCTTTCTTAACTGATGGTAGGAACCTTGTTGGGAATTCACAGATATGCTCTGAATCACTCAGATATTTCAAACAACATACCAAACACACACACATATTGCCAACATCCAACCTGACAGGTGCAGTGCAACCCCCCCCCGCCACCAGAATGCAAAATATCTATCCCAGCAGACTGCTGGCCCCCTGACATTGCTGATGCTGAGGTAACAACCAGCATCTACAAAGCAAAACACACAGCAGCAATGGTATGAGATGGTGTCCTGGGCTGAGTCCAACATGGACTCCAAGAAGAATGGAATGCCAAATCACACTACTGCTCAATGTCAGCCTTACCACAGGATATGTTCCCAAAGAGCAGTGTACAACAACAGTGGTCCTTCTCAACAAAGGTGTTGCCTGAATGGATACTGAAAACTACCACCCCAGAATCCTGACAAGCTTGGTCTGCACAGCTATGGAAAGGATCAGCATTTACCGCAGACATAAAGATATTGGGGACCAACTGACACCTACCCTACCCAGTGTGGCTTTCTTAAGTGCAGATCCTGCCCCTTAAACATGTTTGACTCATTTGAAACAGTCATTAAGGTCATTGATGAGGGCAATGTGATCCACCCAGCGTAGCTGGACCTTGCAAAGGCTTCCATACAATACCCCACGTGTTCATTATAGATAAGCTCACCAGCTTAAATATAAACCCCTATGTCAGTAGAGGGATTGCAAACCAGACCAAGGACAGAACTGACATGGTCAGACATGCTGCAGCCATGTCAGACTGCAAACCAGATATAACTGGCATCCCACAAGGCTTGGTCCTGGGACCTCTCTCGTTTGGTATATATGTCCCATAGGTACAGGCCAACATGGAAGGACTGTGTCTGAACATGTTTGCAGAGGACTACAAACTGGCCACCATATCTGACCCTCCAGCTGACACAAGCATCCCACAAAAGGGCCACATAGAAACAGACAACTGGTGCCATAGCCATGTCAGCAAGCTAATTGCAGAAAAGTGTATAGTCAACCCCTGTGGATATACAGTAAGTGCCCACCAATTACCACATAGGTGTTAACCCATTAAGTACTTAACATGTAATGAGAGACCTGGGGACACAAGTTGATAGATATCCTGCATTGGATAAGCATGTGGCTATAATAGTTACAGAAACATACCATATACCCACCTAATCATGAAGGTTGTCACATCTAGATAAGGGGAGGTCATTGTGGCTCTGCAGTCATCCTTCATCAGCGTTACAATTGACTACAATAGCCCCTGTGGGATGTACCTCAGCAGACACCTCAATCAATTGTAAAGTTCCCAAAAGTACCTCACCAGGAGTATCAAAGAGCTTGAACAGATGCCATGTGTTGCCTGATTAAACAAACTGCAGCTCCACACACTGCCATACTGCCCACCCAGAGGCAAGCTGTGCCTGATGTATAAAGCCATGTCCAAGCTGGAATCAATGAACATGCTGCACCTTGTACAATCTGAATGGCAGTGAGCTATGCACATGAGAGACCTGAACCCCAGCACTGACATACATAAGGCAAGCTGTACTGAATGATCCATAACACAGAAGCCACCCCCACTCTTGAGTAAACTCCCAGTACAAGTTAGCCAGAGAGTCACTCATCGACTCTCCTCAAGAGGAATCTTGATGTGTGGATGGGAGATGGTAGGTTTACCCTGGGTATCACTGTTATGTCACGGGTATACGGAGGCACAGTATACTAACCATGACATATGTCATGGCAAACTCCACTTACAATGTGTGTCGAAGGACAAACACACTCTCTGACTAGCATTAGAAATGGCCTAGGGCACATCGCTAGTGTTTGCCAATGTACACCTATGTTGTGGAATACACTACCAATGTTGGACAAGCCTGGTTTAAGTAGTTCATATCTGAACATAATGCAACATGGTCAGATGTGCACAACTGGCCCCTAACCAGGCTGTTGTGCTCACTATGAAAATGTAAAGCAGTGATAGGACTAAAGCCCAGGATACTGTCCACCACAGTGAAAGTACTGAACCAGTACACTATACGGTACTACAGTGTTAGGTCAGTATGAAAGGATGTTGACAACTGTATGCAAAGTATCCCATGCAAACCCTGCAGGCACAGTATAATCCCTGTTGTGTTCAGACACAAAGCAGTTGGACAGTAACTACACAACATGACACACAACACACAACCATAAACGTGAGATATTGTTGAAGTTCACACTCATCCACAAATGTGGTGGGCTGCAGAGTTCAACATATGGAAAGCTCACACTGGGCATGCTCGTACACTTTGATAAATGAGACATATGTCAGACAACATGCCATGGAAAGCCTGAACTGGGCATGCTCACACACTTAGGCCAAATCTCAGTTTAGCAGTTGGCCACACATATCCGGTATTTGTACGTGTAATTCCAGTAACCAACCACATTACAGCAATCTGCCCAGTGCACGCAATTAAATGACTACAGAGACATACGTGATATAGTGGATCCCTCTCATATTCAAACATCTTCCACAGATACACAAGTTGTTCATAGAAACAGGGAATGCTATGGCAATAAAGACCTGCAAACAGTCTATCAGCAACAAATATTGTGCATCTGACAATTAAACATATGGGTGTAGAGGTCAACACTAGGCTATTTGCCCTAGGGAATGACAGCTTAGCCAGAGTGTGCTTGGCATCTGCCTCCCCAGTACAGTAGGCTACTGTACCACTGTAAAGTAGGTCACATAAGGCACCGTGTAAGGCTAGTGTGCTGTGCCTCTGTCAAGCAGGGACACAGTGGAGATCCCAGGGGTTGAATTTGCTAAGCCACATCCATGTTGTTGGTGTGTGCTGGAAGAGGGTTGGTGAGGACCTCTAACAGTAAGTGGGCATCAATAACAGACTGAGGGGAGCCTTATCTGCATTGTCTGGACAATTTCACTGTCAACACTTTGTCGTGATGATTATGAGGGATTGAAGTGTTGTGCCAGTACTGTTCAGAGATGTCCTCCCTCTGTGGGCTACTGCTCTGCAATGTATTAGCTCACTCCATCTGTTGGACAGCTCATATATGGCTGGTGTACACATGACAGGTGTCCTGTTGTGGAGCAGTCATGGGTATATTTGGGATAGCATGATCAATGCAAACCTTCCACATGCTCATAGAATGCAATTGTCAAGGATTATGCAGAGAGGCCTGTATACTCCCCCAGCATGGGTCCTTTGAAGTCTTCCACCCCAGTCTTCACAAGTGTAAAGTCTGCTTTTGATAAATACACTTTGTTTGCAGTGACAACCTTGCCTGGGGGAGGGGTGGGATATGGATGTCCAGGGAAAGGTGGGTATGGTCAGATATCAACAATGGTGGTCTACCTCTGGTGTGGAACAGTGAGTACCCATGTTGCAGATGGTCAGGTGCAATATGTATTCCCCCTTGTGGCTGTGGTGGGTGGTTCTGCCATAGCACATGGACACACAAATTGTAGTGGCTGTAGGGTAATGTTGTAGAGGCCTGAGTAGTTCCCACACACAATATACCTGTACCCGATGTTAACAACTGGAATGGTGTATGTGAACACCTGCATATCTTGGCACTGTTCCCAGGGAAGCAAAGTGTGTGTCCTGGATGTGGGAGGGGTGGTCCAAACTGGTTGTGTGTGTTACAGGTCCTGTGGTCACAAAGCATGGTATAGAACATAACCTGCCAGTGCGATGTGCATATCTGACCCTGAAGTAGGTGGCTGCAAATGCATATATATGCTATCCCCCACCTGACAGGTAGTACTAGATGTACATACCTCTGTAGAAATAATGATGTCAGCACCCTATAAATACTGCAGGTGCAGAACAGATGCCCAGTAATTCGGATAGTGCGCTCTGCTAATGCGTCTCCCTCAAGTGTCATAATATAGTTAGGTAGGGGTTTGAGTCCTGCAAATGCTCAGTGTGTGTGTGTGGGTGAGCGGGGTTGGTGTGTGTGCAAGTCTGTGTGAGGGAAATGTCCCTTTTGCCAACCAGGAGAACACACTACAGGATGCACATTCCTCTTTCTTAACACTGATGATGTCAGCACCCTATAAGTACAGCAGGAGAAGAAAAACCTCCCAGTAATGCAAATAGCATTCTCTGCTAATGCGTCCGACTTGAATATCATAACATAGTTAGATAGGGGTTTGAATCCTGCAAATGCTCAGTGTGTGAGGAGGGGGGTTAGTGTTTGTGCAGTTCTGTCTGAAAGAAATATCCCTTTTGCCAAATAGGAGAACACACTACAGGATGCACATTCCCCTTTCTAAACACTGATGATGTCAGCACCCTGTAAGTACAGCAGGAGAAGAGAAACTTCCCAGTAATGCGAATAGTGCACTCTGCTAATGCGTCCGTCTCGAGTGTCATAACATAGTTAGCTAGGGATTTGAATCCTGCAAATGCTCAGTGTGTGAGGAGGGGGGTTAGTGTGTGTGCAATTCTGTATGAAAGAAATGTCCCTTTTGGCAACTAGAACACACTACAGGATGCACATTCCCCTTTCTAAACACTGATGATGTCAGCACCCTATAAGTACAGCAGGAGAAAGGAAACCTCCCAGTAAAGTGAATAGTGTGCTCCGCTAATGTGTCCATCTTGTGTTCCATAACATAGTTAGGTAGGGGTTTGAATCCTGCAAGTGTGTGTGTTTGGGTGAGGAGGGTTTTCTGTGTGAGGGAAATGTCCCTTTTGGCAACTAGGAGAACACACGACAGGATGCACATTCCCCTTTCTAAACACTGATGATGTCAGCACCCTATAAGTACAGCAGAAGAAGGGAAACCTCCCAGTAATGCGAATAGCGTGCTCTGCTAATGCATCCATCTTGAGTGTCATAACATCGTTAAGTATGTGGTTGAATCCTGCGAATGACAAGTGTGTGTGGGGGGGTGTAAATAGGGTGTGTGCAATTACATGTGTGAGAAAACTGACACTTTTGGCAACCAGTACAACACACCAGCTGCTGCATATTCCAATCTCTAAACAGAGATGATGTCAGCACCCTACAAGTACAGCAGAAGAGGGCAAATCTCCCAGTAATGCAGATAGCACGCTCTGCTACTGCATCTCTCACTACTGTCATAGCGCAGTTAGTTATGGCTTTGAATTCCACACATGCCACGTGTGTTTTTGTCACACAGAATGCCCATGTGTGTGGGTTGTTGTTCACAGTAATGCATGACATCGATTAAACCAGTAATGGCAATAGACACAGATGATGTATGTGTGTGCCAAATACACATATGTACCTGTGACCTTCAATAGTTCCCATGTCTGATGCCTGCCACATGTGAATACATGGTATTTGCACTGGATAACATTATGACTGTGGTCTTCTGTGCGGGTGCTGCATGTGGTATGTGTATATACAGTGTGAGATGTATATGGTATCATCCTAGCAGCAAGGGATACACATCTGGTCTGGGGCATACAGTCTACATGTTGTTGGTGAACAGGTGCTGCAGGTTTTCACCTGTTGTGGGAGTGGTAACAAGTTGTTCCATAGCAATGCAGTGACTACATGCTAGGAACCTTTCAGCTAGGGTGTTGTAGCTACAGTAATTCATCAGCATTCAGTAATACGTCAGCATTCCCGGTGAGGGTATGATGCCAACCAAGGTCAGGGTCATACCAGCCTGTGCCACATGCTCAGAGAGCCATTCCATGTTCCCTATCATGTAGTCCAGGGAGGTACATCACAGGTCAGCCATAGTGGCATGGACAATGACTGAGTCATATGTGTCCATGCCTCTGACTGACCTGTATGCTTGTGTTATGTGGTGAACCATAGTGCCCCACGGTATATCACTGTGACCTTCACCTTGTCCAGCCTGGAGAGCGGGACCTCACTGTACCAGACAATAAAGGTACCTAACACAACTGTAACAGGTGTGTTGTCTAGCCGTACAGGCTGTGACTGTTTGGCACACAGGATTTGTGTGCTATGTGTTGCACGTGCAGTATTCTGGCTTAACTTATGCCTGTGTGCCAGCTGCAGAAGTGTCTGCTGCTCAGGCAGGATGGTATTCTGAGGCTTCACAAATGGCCCAGTGTGCTCACGTGTTTGGATTGCTGTCAGTGTAGGTCTGCATCAGATTGGTATTGTAGTCACTGTAGTATTTCATGCCACCTGACAGGTTATGCCAGTACTGGGTTCAGAGTGCTTAGTCCCCAGTTTGGCTATGTGGTTGCATCTCATACATGTGTTGTACATCCATGTGTAGGGGAGAGGGTTGACTGTGTACATGTGGCAGCTGTGACATTGCCACATGACCCACATATTCCACAACTGTACCATAGAGGTGACTGACAAGTGACCTTTGCACATGCTACCATAGTATTGTGATTGCCATGGTGATTAACAGCACATAGGGCCAATGGGGAACAAGGTACATAGGTTCATACTAAGCTATCTGCCCTAGGGCATTTATAAGCCTATCCAGAATGTGTTTGGCTTTCGCCACCCATTTTAAATTTATTTTGCTATGCCCTTTTTCGAGGTTAGTATACTGTGCCTCTGTCTAACAGTGACACAGAAGTGATACCCAGGGTAAACCTACGATCTCCAATCCACTCATCAAGATTCCTCTTGAAGAGAGTCAATGAGGGACTCTGCCTTATCTGGACTGGGATTTTATTCCAGAGTGAAGGGAGCGTCTGGGTTATGAATCTGTCCCTCCAGCATGTCCTATTTATTTCAGTGCTGAGGTTCAAGTCTCTCAAGCTCATAGCTCGATGGGATTTGGATTTTCTGAGGTGCAACATGTCCATTAATTCTGGGTTGGACATGACTTTATACATCAGGCACAGATCGCCTCTGAACAGGCGGTATGCCACTGAGTAGAGCTGAAGTTTCTTTAACCGGGCAGCATATGGCATCTTTTGGAGCCCTTTGATCCCCTTGGTGAGGTACTTTTGGGGTCTTTCCAGTTGCTGCAGGTGTCTGGTAAGGTATATCCCAAAAGGGGCATTGTACTCAATTATGGGCCTGATGAGGGATGAGTAATGAGGCACGATGACCTCCCCTGATATAGATGTGAATCCCTTCATGATTAGGTGGGCTATATAAAATGTTTTTCTAACCACTTTGGCCACGTGGTTGTCAAATGAGAGATTGCTATCAACTTGGGTCCCCAGGTCCCTAATTACTTCTTCTGTACTTAATGGATTACCACCTATGTGGTAATTTGTGGCACTTTGTTTTGCCAAAGGGGATGACTATACACTTTTGGCATTTAGCTTGAGGCCATGGCTCTGGCACCAGTTGTCTGTTTCTATGAGGCCCTTTTGGAGGATGCTTGTGTCGACTGGAGAGTCGATTATGGTGCCCAGTTTGCAGTCATCTGTGAACTTGGTCAGCCACAGTCCTTCCGTGTTGGCCTGTACCTCCGAGAAATATATACTGAACAAGAGAGGTCCCAGGACTGAGCCTTGTGGGACACCACTTGTAACTGGTTTGGAGTCTGACATGGCTCCAGCAATTCTAACCATGTGGGTTCTGTCCTTGAGCCAGTTTGCAATCCATCTAGTGACATAGGGGTTTATATTTAAGCTTGTGAGCTTATCTATAATGCCTGAGTGGGGTATTGTATCGAAGGCTTTTGCTAGGTCCAGGTAGGCTGTGTTGACCACCTTCCCCTCGTCAATGACCTTGGTGACTGTTTCAAAGAAATCAACCAGGTTTAAGAGGCAGGATCTGCCCTTAACAAAGCCGAACTGGGTAGGATCCAGTGTCTCTAGGTCCCCAATATCTTTATTTATGAGGTCCATGATGATCCTTTCCATAGCTTTGCAGACCAAGCTAGTCAGGCTTATGGGGCGATAGTTTCTTGGATCCGTTGAGGCACCACCTTTATGGAGAGGGACCACTGTTGCTGTATGCCACTCTTTGGGCACATATCCTGTAGTAAGGCTGAGATTGAACAGTAGTGTTATGTTTGGGTTTAGCTCTTCTTGGAGTTCATGTAGGACACATCCCGGGACACCGTCTGGTCCCATTGATGCTGTGTTTTTTTCTTTGGAGAGGGCGGCTCTTACCTGAGCATCTGAGATGTCAGGGGGGCAGCACTCTGCTGGGATAGATATTTGCCCTTTTGGTGTGGAGGGGGGGAGAAGTTTGCGCTGAACCTGTCAGCTAGGATGTTGGCAATGTCTGTGGGTTAGGTGTATTTTTTGTCATTTTGGACTAATTCTGAGCATATCTGAGAATTACCACCCAGGTTCCTAACATAACTAAAGAAAGCCTTGTGATTATCCTTAGTGTCCTGAGCAATTTTTCTCTCAAAGCTGGCCTTAAACAATTTTATGAGTGCCCGTAGTTTTTTGCTAATACTGATCAGTGATGCCTTCCCTTTTTGGGATTTTGCTCTATCATTTAGTAGCTTCCTCCTTCTATTGTATAGTTTGTTTATGGCTGGGGTCCACCAGACAGGACGTCTGCCTTTGGAGGATTGGGTCTTGGTTTTATTTGGGATTGCATGATCCATGCATTCCTGAAGGTGTTCATAGAATGCGTTTATAAAGGATTCTGCGGTCTGGGCCGTATTTTCCACAGGCCCGGGGGCTTTGAAGGATTCCACCTCGGTTTTGAGGAGTGTGAAATTTGCTTTAGAGAAGTTTTTCACTCTGGTTTTCTGGGCAGGGGGTGAGGCCGGGATGTGAATATCCAGTGAGATTAGTTTATGGTCTGATATTACCAGTGAGGGATACACTTCTGGTCTGGAGCATAGAGTCCCCATGTTGGTGATGATCAGGTCCAGTATGTTTTCCTCTCTTGTGGGAGTGGTAACAAGTTGTTCCTTAGCATTTGAGTTTATAAATTCTAGGAACCTTTGGGCTATGGTGTTGGAGCTAGAGTAATGCTCCCAGGCTATGTTTGGGTAGTTGAAGTCGCCCAATATAATGGTGTTTGGAGAGACCTTCATATTTTCCAGTGTTCTCAGGAAGGCCGAGTGGGGTTCCTGGGTTTGGGAGGGTGGTCTGTAGCAGGCTATAAACTGAAAGGCAGTTTTACCCACTGTTAGTTGCACATGGATAGTCTTTGATGATTTGTGCTTTGCCACCAACCTGGAGGTGTGGGTATCTTTGATGAATATCGATACTCCCCCTCTTTTTGTGGTTCGGTCCAGGTTTTGGGGCCAAAAAGCATGGTATGAGGTATAACCTGGTAGTGCTGGGGTGTTCTCAGGAGCCCTGAACCAGGTTTCTGTTACTGCACAGATATCAATGTTCTCCATGCTAAGGAGAGTTTCGAGTGCATGCATCTTGAGGTTTAGACTTCTGGCATTGAGTAGCATTACTCTTAGTTTCTTATCCCTTGTGATACATATGGAGGTGGGTTTGTCTTTTGAGCCTTGCCTAAAAAAGGCACTATGGGGGTAGCAAAAGCCTTTGCCAATATCCAAAAGCCCAGGGGTGACAGGTGCCAGCCGTCCCTAGCGAAGCAGGTGGTTCAAAAGAAGGTGAGTATGTGAGGGTGTAGTGCCTGTGATTAGTTAGCACTGACATATATGACTGCTCACGTGGACAAATGCCAGGTAAGTCATATGCAATGTGTCACAGGCAACATACATGTGAACAGGACAAACAGTGATGTTCTGTCAAGTGGGACATCGACATACATATAGTAAGCTATGCAGATGTCACTAGGAGTCCACAGAAGCTCTGCAACTCTGCATTGCAGGTGGGATCAGTGTTCCAGGGTAACTGCAAGCAAACATGCATGCAAACAAAGCTACAGTAAGCAGGGCTGCATGTAGTCCATTGTACAACAAACAAGCTGTACCACTTCCAGTAGGTAACAGTGCAAATATGCAGGCACTATACACATGTACATGGAAATACACAGGTCAGATGGCTAGGGTCCAGTCTCAGTGCACACAAGTGTACAGACCATATACCGTCAGGATGTACAATAACTGGATGGAAACCCAGGTGCTCATACCTGCAGTAATACACATGTCAAATAACAGACACCGAGCCTTCACTCAGTGGTTCCATACTTAGTAGGATGTATGCTACCTGGCCTGCCACCACAGTATCCCTGACATGTATGGGGACTCTCCCTCCTGTGACAGTTAGTTTTGTGTTTTGGGGCTGTCTAGCATGGTATGAGATGTGAGCTTGCAGTGCTAGGGTGCTCCTGTGTGTCCTGTACCAGTCGTGTAGTACTGCACACATATCAACATCCTCAAACATCCGCATTGCAGAGTCCAGTGTGGGCAACATGCCACTTGCAGTTTACATGTCCATCATTGCGCATCGATACTTTCATTACCTTATCCCCTGTGCTACCTATGTATGTAGCCTTCTGTTGACATCCTTACCACCAGTATGCCAACATGTGCAGATGATACACTATGGTACTTACCATGGGTGTAGACAATAGTACAGGACAATCATACCCTTACTGCATCAGGCATGCTGGGATATACCCACAATTATATCAGCACACAGTACTGTTAACAACATGATACTATTACTACACGTCTATGTAGTCACCCTGTGCATCAGCAACATGTTAACTTGTACCTGCACTGATGTTACAGATTGCAGGAGGTGACACAGTTTCATCATATGCACAGGGTGTGAACTTGGTATGCCTGAGTCTGCCACTGATACCACTAATTGACATGTATGTGTATGTGTGTTGGTGAGGGACAGCAGTACAAGGTGGGGCAATGTTGATGCAGTGTGTGCGTGTATGCGGTAGCCCTAGGTGGTGTCAATTCGCATGTGTGTATGGATGCACACAGTTCCACCTCATGGCTGCCATATACTGGTGTTTGTGGACAGCCACAGATTGTACCTGCCAGGTCATACAGATCAGTGTCTGTGGCCATGGACACGGTACCTTTGCCTTGCAGGGGTGCTACGGACCGTATCCGGTACCAATCCAGACTGGGTACTGTCATCAGAAGCAGGTGTTCATTGACTGGACACAGATCTCTGTCGGGCCTGTCCAGAGCCACGTGCACATGGTCTCCTGGGGCGGTCTGATGACAGCACAGACCCAGCATTGCTGGGGCTGCTGCTGGCACTATGGGGGTGGCCGTGGCCCTGTTGTCGTCCGCAATGACTGCCAGCTGCTGCTGTTGCTGGCATACGCCCACGTCGATGCCTCAACTGTCCACCATCGCCCTGGCTCATGGACATGTAGTTGTGGAACCGGTCTAATATGTCCCCACAACGTCTGTCTATGACATCGGTGAAATTACAGATGGCAGCCGCAATGTCACGTATACTGTCAGTCATGGCTTTGCAACATGCTGTCAGCTCCTTCAGACCCTGTCTGGTGTATCATTCCATATGTGACTGTGCCTGCATGACAGCCCAAAACATAGCTGAGGTTGTAAGACCTCTGTGGGCACGTCTGACAGGGGCAGTATGCCCACGGATGCTCCCACGAGAACCCCTGGACATCTGTCTGTTGTGTGGTACCATCTCAGGGCCATGCCCATGGCTGCTGTGTGGGGAAGCATGTGCCACAGATACCACATTACCCTGGTCAATGCCCACTGTATCCTGTCCATCACCTAGGGACATTGGTGACAAAGGGTGTATTGGCAGGATAACTGTGCGCATTGATGGGGTTGACAGCTGTGTACTGTCAATTGGCTGACCAATGATGGACCCTGGCATACCTTCCTGTGCCATTACACAGATGTCATCATTATCAGTACCCGTGGCACCTGATTCAGTTTCCCTGCTGCATGACACCGGAGCAGCACCAGAACCTGTGGGAGGGAAACAGGAAACACAGTTTACAATGTCTACACAATGTTACCAGTGATGCACACATGCACAGGTGCACACATGCACACATGCACACATGCACAGGTGCACACATGCACAGGTGCACACATGCACACGTGCACACGTGCACACATGCACACGTGCACACATGCACACATGCACACGTGCACACATGCACACAGTTGCACACAGTTGCACACTTGCACACTACTCAGTATGCGAGCTATCAACACACAGACACAGACACACCTGCATGCATACACAGAGCACTACTCAGTGAGACTAATATTACTATTACTATCAAGACTATTAAAGGTATTGTTAATACACACTCACCAGCATGGATAGGCTGCATTGCTGTTACACCGGAGGGTCCTGCAGAAGTGAGGAAATTAATGTCAGTGGGCACAACTGTGCCATTGTTACTGAGTATGATACAGGTCAGTAGTACAACAGTCGCCTTTCACAGGTCAGCTGCTGATATTGAGAATATCACACTTGCACATTAAATACTATGATGACCACTACAAACCAAGGACACACCTCACACATGCATTAACTACCAGTGTATACAACAGTCAACTATACATATGGCATATTACCTGCACGCTCGTAGTCTTGCTGCTGCGTGGCTCCAGCCTCCATCATATTGCAGGTCTGCTGCTGTTGTTGTTGTTGGTGGGCTGGAGCCACAACACTTATGAGTAGTCCCTCCAGTCTGGTGAGTGGGGGATATGTAGCCACCCCACCACCTGTGGCAACCTGTTGCCTGTGGATATCCGATGCACGCTGATGGACATTTCTGATTAAATCACTGCAGTGATGTCGTACCTGCTCTCATATGTCCTATTATGCGTGCCTATGTCATTTACCCGACGGACCAGGTCTTGCCACAGTGCAGCCCTCTCCTGCTGATTCTGGCTGGTGCGGGAAAAGAGTATTGCATAATCCCGCACCAGGCTCTGGTGTATCTCCTCATCCTCAGCTGCAGAGTACGCTGGATTGCGCTGGTGAGTCATGGTCCTGAAAAAGGAAATAACATGATATCAGCAAAATATGTCAGCAGAATTTGGCACACATACTACACATGCTACTCGACTGTTGTGATACAACATATCTCACATATATAGCATCTGTCTGTCTATTGGTGGATACACATGTAAATGGCCAGGTATCAGTGCTCAGCCAACAACTGTGCAACAGTACCTGGCAAACTCCATATGACATACTACCAAACCCCAGCAGTCAGAACACTGATTCAGGCCCAAAGCACCTCCTCACTCTGGGGGTTTGTATCGAGGTACTGTATGGGGTACATCATCAACTACTGTGAGCTGACCACAAACTAATTGCCCTGAATATACATATCCCACCTCCACCACCAACACAAACGACTACAGTGAATAACATTTCAAATGCAAACTTTACACTTCGTAACACTGACATGGTATCCTTTAAGCCCACTGGGCCAGTGGAAGACACAACCCACAATGCTGACCCCTTCACAAATGATTTCTACGGACATCTCTGAGAATGCATGGATCATGCAATCCAATATAAGACCAAGACACTCTCCACAAAGGAACAGCATCCTGTCTGGTGGATCCCAGCCATAGACAGATTGTATAACAAAAGATGGAAGCTACTGCAAGACAGAACATGATTCCATAAAGGGAAGGCATGTCTGATCAGCACTAGTAAGGAGCTATTTTCTCTCATACAAACATCCATGGGCAACTTTGAGAGGGAAATCAACAGGGACACTACAGATAATCACAAGGCCTTCTTCAGTTATGTTAGCAACCTGGTCAGAAACCCTCCAATATGCTCATAGTTAGTACACAACAACAAATAATTCACTGAACCCACAGATATTGGCAACATTGTGGCAGACAGGTTCAGTGCAGGTTTCCCCCCTCCCTCTCACCCAAAATAAGACATACTTATCCCAGCTGACTGTAACCTCCCTGTCATCACAGATGTCCAGGTGAGAGCCGCCCTCAGAAAAGCAAAACACACAACATGAATGGGACCTGATGGTGTCTCCGGTTGCATGCTACATGAACTCCAAGAGGAGCTAAACACACATATAGAAGTGCTATGTAACACTAGCCTGACTATAGGATATGTACCTGTACACTGGCGTACAGCAGCAGTGGTTCCACTCCACGAAGGAGGCACCTCTACATACCAATACAATACAACACAATACAATACATTACAATACAATACAATACAATATGCTATTGCCCCTGGGACTACAGCAGCATACTGTTCTGCTACCCTGACCATTGTGACACATGTGATGTGATGGTACCTGCTCCTGTCAAACAGTTACACAGGGTGACTCATATGGCATATTACCTATCTGACTAACATTCAGCAGGGGTATGTGTGACATGTACTCATGGGGAGTCTTGCTTCTTAACGCTGTGTGGTTTATTGCATGGTATGTCTTATCTGTGGGTAGGAACCTGTACCTCCGCCATGTGCTCTCTACTGCAGTGTCACAGCAGTCATTTAGGTTGTGGATGGTGTGAGGTGTTACTATGGTTGTTGGACATCTGTCATGGGTGTGACTTAAGTATGTAAATCCAGGAGTGGTAACCTCTATGTGGGTAGTATGTGTGTACTCTGTGGTGTTGTCAGTCACTGTGCATTGGTAATGTGTTTGAGTGCATTTTCACAGTGTTGTACATGTCACTTTGTCCTTCTCCATATCTGTAGCTGTCATGTGAGGTACATACCGTGGCAGCCATTGTGTGGTGTGGAGGGGTACACTGATCTACATGTCCATAGCTGACACACCATGTCTGCTGACACATACCATGTGCAGGTATTCAAGGAATAGTGTGCCACTGTGAATATCATTGGGGGGACTATTGTACACATTTAAGACCCTGTTCACCGCCGACACATGCAGTGGTGGGCAGCCAATCACATATCTGGTGGTTACTGGTGTAGGTGATTTGAAATGGAGTATGGTACTCCAGTTTTGACACTGGTGTTCACTCCATGCCTTTGTCACCAGGCACCTGTTGCAATACATCTCTACACATGTGCCTCACTCAGAATATATATACATCTCTCTCTCTCTATATATATATATATATATATATATATATATATATATATATATATATATATATATATATATATGTGTGTGTGTGTATATATATATATGTATGTATATATATATATATATATATATATATATATATATATATATATATATATAATGTCTGTATACATATACACATATATATATTGATGTACATATATTGCTATATATATGGAGAGGGGGGGGTGTCAGAGAGGGGGTGAGATTGACAGAGGGGGTGGTACAGGGGGAGTGTGAGATCGTCATATACAGTCATACCTGTAGATAGTCAGATCTGTCTGTCTATGTATATGTATCTACATATATCTATATCTGTATGTGTGTATTACATATATATGTTTGTACATATTCTATCTACATCTGTCTATGTATTCATACATCCCTCTCTATGTATGTATACATATATGCATATTATATATATATATATATATATATATATATATATATATATATATGCATACATACATATATTGACATACATACGTATCCATATGATAGATAGGTATATCAACATGTTTGTTTACAAAACTGTATATACCCACTAACATACTGCTAAACATACATAACTGTGAAACCTACTTTGTACATTGCACTACAACCTACATTCAACCTACATTGATATGTGCACATAGATGCCCTCACATACATATGTATGTACAGCCTTCACTGATAGTTGCTGTATGTCCACTGCCCTATGCACATCTTCATATACATATGGATACAGACCAATGACACATATGGAGGGTTCACAGTATGTAGAATTTTATAGTATTACTTTACATTACCTGTGTTTGTCACAGCTGCTTGTGTTGCCATCTGGTTTTGTGTCCTGCTGCTCCACTTGCCAGTTGTCAGCTTTCAAGTGGTTGTTGCTGACTGTTTTTGTTTGTGTATGTTTATTTATTTATTCTCTCTCTCTCTCTCTCTCTCTCTGTCTCTCCCTACCTCCACAGGGTGCAATGAAAGTATTGCATGTGTGGAGTGGGAGTACAGCATGCTTTTGTAGGTATCTGCATATGTCCATGTGATGGCCTCTGCACCAATTGTTAGCCAGCATTTGCTAATTGCATACAGCCAGTTGTGTACTGATTGCAGTTCTGACGGTGATTTCAGGACAGTGCTATAAAAAGGTATGTGAGATAGGCATAGCCCTTTCAGATTTTAAGGGCAGGGACCATGCTGGTATGCTGTGGACACTGTTCTATGGGTGTAAAGGTTAGTATCTCTCTCATATTTCCGGCTGTGTTGTAGATTAACATTTCTCCATTCATTTCTCCAGTTTCCTGTACTAAGTGTGTATGTACACTGACACCTAAGACTACTACTACTGTTAATGTGTGTGTATGTGCTTTCCTGTAGGACATGTGGTGTAACTGGTGTATAGCAGTGGCTCTTGCACTTTGTTGCTATGGCTTCAATATTTGCCCTTTACATTCACTACGTGTATGCCTGCTAGGTGTCTTGACTGTAGTGTGTTGCTGTGGCTTTCCTATTTTCCATGTACATTCACACCTTGGAATGCTTGCTATATCTGCTAGGTTGTTACTGCATGCAGTGTGGTCTGGCCATGGTGTGGGCCTTGACATCCATTAGGGTATTTGAGTATGCTACTGAGCAGGCCCCAGAGACTCTCAGGTGCATCTTTTATCTGCCTCATGGAATGGTACATATCAGTGGGGTACACCCATTAAATTGCCTGGTATTCTGCAGTTGTGACTGTGGGATAGCATGAGCATATGTATTACTACACTATTTCTGCCGTGCAAGTGGTGCATACTTTCAGTACTTCATAGTTACCATTGCATGTGTTGTAACACCTTTCTGCCTACTGTTTGTACATTTCACAGGGAGTCTGTGGGGCATCCCTGTAACTCAGTCACTGTTGCTATGTCTAGGCTCTTAACTATTCAAATATGGCAGTGTCAGACCTCTCAAGTGTACAGATATTTGCAGGTTGTCCACGTTTTGCCTCATATTTTGGTCAATATCTCATAAACAGCTCTTTCTGGCAAATCACTCTGGGCTCAGGTCAGACTGTAGTGACAAACATTTAAGTTTCAGACTTTATACCCTTCCAAACATCCACAAAATGCAGAACCTGTTACTCTCTGAACTGTCTAAGTTTGTTGTAGCATTATTTGGAATGTGTCCCTGTTATTGGCCCTTTGCTCCACATTTTTTATTACTTGGTCCGGATGTGTGCCTGTAAGAGGTTGTGGGGTACGGGCAGTGATTATCCTGCTGTGAGTATGTGTGTGGCTTGCAAGGTGCTACAGTGACATTATTACATACTAGCTACTAACTAGCATGGCTATTTCTGTTCACACACTACTATTCTAGAAATCCACTACATTTGACAGTAAATATACATGACATGCTTTGTGTACTACACATCCTATATTCCCTTTACATTCATTCCTACTATTACATGATATATTTATTGTAGCACAATGTTCTTATATAACAGTCATGGCTTAGTGGTAAGTCATGCAGACTACTGTTTCCAAGGTCCTGGGTTCGGGACTGACAGTGGGGTTTTATTTTGCTTTTGAGCAGACTACAGGGCTTGTCATTCAGAGTGACTAAGGCACTTTTAAGCAGTTGTAACTGGGTTAGCACTGGTTTGCGCAGAGCTCACGCATGCGCACTGGCATTCAGCTCCGCGCACACCCGCTTACAACCGCTTAAAAGTGCTTACTCTTGCGCACACCCACGCTATTTTCTTTGAAAGAAATGAAAATGGGGAGACAGGAAAGTGGTGAAAAAGGGGTCAAAAAGAGGGTAAGACAGTAGGGAAACAAGCTTGGGTTTTGCAGGAGGGATGTAGGTAAGGCACATAGCTGCCCATTTCTTCATCAGCAACAGCTGTGCATATGTTTGTAATTTGGTGTGACATTTGAAACCTTCCACCCCTGAGAGAGGTGTAAGGACAACAATAATACTTGTTGTACAGCCAATTGTAATTGACAGTTTCCATGTCCAGCAGACATGTGTGCGAAATGGGCAGCTATGTATGGGGCGTAATTTTTTTGTGGGTACAGAGTGCCCTTTTTTTTTTTTTTCCAGGTGAGAGTGGTATGTCAGGTACGGGAAGTCAGTATAGCTGGGGAGGTAATTTGGGTAGGTTAACAGACAAGACAAACAAGATGCATACAGGGGCGGTGTATGACACATGTGGGGGTTACACAATTGACAGGGACGGATGTTTGGATATCTAGAGCCCATGAGCCCACAGATGGCAACAGTGGAACTGATATCCCCTCCCATGGGCAGTTGCCATTGTGCCTTCACGGCCCAGGACGGGGCTGTGCTGGGGGCTGTGTAGGCCGGGCAGCAGGCATACCCATTAGTTGTGCCACCTGTGCCTCAAGCTGGTGTAGGGGCCCAAGAACAGATTCCCAGATCTCCCTACGCACCACAATCCGGACATTACGGAGGGTGAGTGGATGTTCTCCTCCGGCCACACTTGCAGAGGGGGGACGAGCCCCATCCCCTGCAGCGCTTCCACCCACAGGTGGCACAGGGCCACCGGAAGAGGGTCCGGCCTGGGCACTACTGCCAGGTGCACTCACCAGCTGAGGTGGGAGAGGTGGGTCCGCTGGAACCCGCCTTCCCTGTCATCCTATGTTTTGCATTATGTCATGACAGTTTGGGTTAGTAACGTACAATACCATTCACATTTAGTTGCAACAGCATGCATTAGTATTCCCATTAACCAAACACCCAGATATTCAAACCATTGAACAGCAAGCATGACACATGCATATTTTGAACAGCAATACACAGTCCAACAACATGCAGGGTTGATTGATGGCAACAGGCCATCAGGTTTGGATGTATGAACAGGGCAGATACATCAACGTACATGCAAATATGTATGAACCAACAGGACAAATGTCCAGGGGTGTTAATTGTGATTGCACATACCAATTTCACGTGGAATAGATTATATATGGTTATAGGGTAGGGTGAAGAAAATTTAATTAACAACTTCAAATACCAATACATATGCTGTACATTTCTAATAGCTGCAGATATATACACACTACAGTTCTACCTACAGTTTCCTATGTGATAACTACTTCAAGTTGGTGATAGGAATGTTACTGCTACATCAATATACATTTTCATTTTTATTCATACACTTCATATCTGGCTCTGTTCAGCTACATCATCCTGCTACATTTGCTTTATATAGCTATAGACAACTGTGGATGTTTGGTATTTCAGACAACCATAGTATCTGCATATTGCAAACTGAGAGCCACATATCCAGATGTTGGGATACACATTCCAGCTGCAGTAACATTTTCAACACATTTTGCAGTTTGGTTCTGCTTGTCACATTCATTTCATTCTGTACTGACTGCAGTATACTTTATTCAGGAGTTATTACTACTTTATTGGTGGATTCATAACTCTTTCTCACACTCTCTCACTTGTTTTATTTTTAGAATTCAGGATGGTACTTAATTCTAGGCTTTATTGACATGTTTTACCTGTAGTTATTACAATCCTTTCAACAGTATCACTTCTGTCATGTTTCTGTATTTCAACCGGGATATATTTCACACATGTGTTTTACTCAGCTTCTGCAGCTGTACTTTTCAGCTTGCTGCAGGTTATGTATTATTATATTACAGGTGGGACATCTTTATTTCAGACTTTAATTCAGACTTTTTCATTTTTCTGTTTGGATTACAGACTGCATCACACCTTTGTAATCAAGCAATACTTGCAAACCCTCTTACACTGTCACTTGCACATTTTATTACTTAGTGACTACACTGCACTCTTTTGCTAACTGTCATACTTTTATATATATTTACGGTTACAGGGAGAGGATTACTGACCTGCCTGGTGGTGCAACCGCACCAGCCTATCGCCATAGGCTCTACGGTCCACAGAACGGACACCTGCAGCTGTAATATAAATAAAGTAATATTGGAATACACATCTCCATAATATCAGCTAGGTTAATTTCTTACATAAATAATTAGATGTAACTTACTCAGTAGTGGGGCATTGGGCATTTGCCGGGCCTCCTGGATCCAACGGTTCAGTTGGTCCTGCTTCCATCTCTTCAGGTCTACATGGTGGTGACGGACCTGCTCACCAGTCCTTGGTATCCCTGTGGCACTGGTAAGATCATGAGACAACCGGTCCCACGCCTCAGTCCTATATGCTCCCCACAGGACTTGGCCCTGCATGAGTTGGGCCTCATGATTGTGGACAAGGAGCCAAACCATATATTTGGACTCCTCAATGCCCCGCCTCTGTGCTCGAAAGCAACTACCCTCACCTACACCTGACATTTTGGCTGCAAGTTGGTTCTACAATCGGTTATGCTGTGTATTCCCGCCTATGGGGCTTATATATGCCATTTTTCCCGCACTTATCTGTGATTGGCCATTTTGGAATTGTATCAGCTTCACAAAACCTGCTTTGTTATGCTCTTCTTTCTATTCATTCCTATATATTTGCTATTACTGCATTTGTAAGTGCAGCTGTCATGGCTTAGTGGTTCAGTACCTTGACTATGGTGCATGGTATCCTGGGTTTAAACCTGGCCACTGCTTTTTATACTTTATGACTGTCTACACAGGCTAGGAGGTGTGTCTGTGTAAAGGCAGTTTTGTTACAGCTTGCTCAACGTTGCCCGTCGGTTAGCTTGTTGGCGTGGCGCGCAGCTCCGCACAAAAGGGTTACGCTGGTTTGGGCTTCATTTGGCTATCAGCACGCACATTACCCTCAGCTCAGCTAGGGGCACACAGTTTCAGCGTGTTAAACCACTACTCACCTACGGGCACTCATTTTACACCTGTTAAACCACTGCTCACCTACGGGCAGATGCACTCAACTTGTTAAACTGTAGCTCAGCTATAGGCACATCTGACATTTTTTATTATTTTGTTATTTCACATTTCTTCTAAATAAATGGCCCATTTCATTACATTTTACATAAAATATAATTTTATATGTGTACATATATGTCAGGGACTTGTTTCGTGCTTATTTCACTAAAAATAAAAATTGATGTTGGGGGGGGCTCAAACCATGACTGCCTGTTCTTCAGCCGACGTCTCTACCGCTACACTATTGCTTCTTGGCTTACGTTGCATATGTAGTTCTTATATGCTTTTCCACTGACTGCTAACTGTGGCTAAGCTACGGGCACGCCCGCGCAAACGAGCGCACTCACGGGCAAACATCTTTACAATTTAAAAAAAATATATAACATGTTCATTTATATATTTTATGTTCATAGTCTGTGGGGGCATGTGTTGTGTTGTGTTTATTCACATTTACACAGACTTTGTTGTGGGGGTTTACTTTCGGGACTTTTACTATTCTAGGGGCATGTCCGTTTGCAGGGCTTGGCCTACAGACACGCCCCCTACTGTCTTCCACGGACCGTGTAAGCCTTAGGTGTGATTCAGCATGCCCTCATGCATATGCATGACATGCTGATGTCACACCATTTAACTGCAGCCTCCATGTAAGCCTTGTAACTCTTACACGGAGGCTTCGTGAATCCTGCCCAATGTCTTCTCTTGGATAAATGAAAGGGTTAATACTAACAGAACTACATTGCATTCAACTGTTTCAGATGAACAAGCAGCATATGCAAATGCTGTTAAAACTACCACTTCTACAGAACCCACAGAACTTTTACCCAATGTTCCTATTGTTCCTGTAAGTGAGGGAATTGTTTCAGAAGTCAACCTAAATACTCTGTAGCTGCTGTAAGCAGTCACTCTGATGCTAGCACAAGCACTGCAGCTGTTAGACCTAAAACAAGCATGGCTTCCAGTGTGAGTCTGAATTCCACAGAGCAGGCCTCTGTACTATCAGGCTCCACCCGTGGACATTTTTCATTGAAAGAACCTCTGCCTATAAGAGGCAGATCAAGGAATCACCTGCAAAATCAATGTACATGACAACTACACAGCCAGTAGGATGAAATAAGGTCAGGAAAGAGATACAAACAAGCTTAGTTCATAATACCTCTACTTTAACTTTAACTGACTCACAGTTATCTGTGTTAAACAGAGGTTTAATCTTTGTTCCGGCTTAAAGAATGGACATAACAGAGGTAATTAAAGACCTACACCTTTTTGGCAGAGCTCTTACACTTAAAGCTATGTTTGGTAATTCTAATAATGCTGATTGTATATTTAGAAAGCCCAGCACTTACATACCACCTAGTAATTCTACTATAGATCTGTTCATTGACCTTTGTGAAAAACAACTTAGAGAGAAGTCTCTAGATAAGCAAACTAATAATCTTAGTAATTTATCAGCTGCAGAGTTACAAGCTCTAGTTGAATTGAAAGAACTAAATAGTATAGAAATACGTCCAGCTGATATAGGAGGTGGTATTGTTGTTATCGACAAGGACAAATATATAGAATCTATGTTAAGTCATCTCAGTGAAGTTGATATGTATGCCATTTTACCTATGCATATACTCAGTAGTTTTTGATCTTTGATTTATTAATAACAGGCATGATATCTGAACAACTGCCTGAAATCAGAATATGATCTCAATGCACTCAGTTGAGTGAGCAAATGAGATAGGCCCAGAAGGAGTATCTAAACACAAACTTACAAGAGGGGTGGGCAGTTTCAAAGCCACCAAGATACAACAAGAGACACAAACAATACAGAACCACTATAAATAATAGGAAAGTGTATAAATACAGCACAGTGCAAATTAAGTTGCAAAAAGTGTACTTATCAGTTTGCAATAGATTCCAGTTCTGCAGCTCACAGCAAATCTATCAACTTTCCAGCAGTTCACAGAAATGCAGTCTGTGTTGGAATTACAGCAATGAGATACACATCAGGCAATGACTAACAGCTAGGACGTGGGCTGGTTCAACAACCACCTCCCTGAAACCAGCTTGAGCTACCCTGAGAAAAAAACACAGTGGAGACAACAAGACACACAAACAATACAGAACCACTATAAATAATAGGCAAGCGTATAAATACAGCACAGTGCAAATTAAGTTGCAAAAAGTGTACTTTTCAGTTTGCAATAATTTCCAATTCTGCAGCTCACAGCAAATCGATTAGCTTTTCAGCAGTTCACAGAAATGTAATCTGTACTGGAATTACAGCAACGAGATACACCTCGATTAGATACATAAATTAGTCTATACTGCTTGAGTGGGGTATTGAATCAAAAGCCTTGGCTAGGATGAGGTAAGCTGTCAGCATGGTCTTACCTTCATCCAGTGCTTTGGTGACCCTTTCAGAAAAAGTCCAACAGATTAAATAGGCATGACCTTCCTTTAACAAAGCTGAACTCTGATGGGTCTAGCATTTTTCAGGTTACCTATGTCTTCATTTATCATGTCCATGATGAGTCTTTAATTGGCCTTATATATGAGGCTGGCATGACTTATGGGCCTGTAGTTATGCAGATCAATGGTTCAACCTCCTTTGTGCAGGGGAATGACTGTAGCCATCTTCCATTCCTTAAGTGCAAAACCTGACTGATGGCTCCAGTTGAAAAGTGATTTAATTGAACCAGAGATGTCAGGTTTCATGCTATTTATTAAACATCCCAGGATGTTATCAGGGCCCATTGATGCAGTGTTTTTGGCCTTGGAAAATGCATTGATGACCTGCCCCCTAATAATGGTCTGGGGGATTGTGTTATATGGTATTTCCTTTGGACTATCAGGAGTGAGTGGGGTGAGAAATCTGAGCCGAACCTGTCATCCAGTAGGCTAGTAACGGCCTTCAGTTCAGTGTGGGTGATGCCATTTATAATAAGTTCTGTGCATTGTTGTGTATTTCCTCTGAGGTTATGGACAAAGCTGTAGAAAGCTTTGTCGCTGTACTTTGCCTTAGAAGATACCTTTTTTCAAATGTAGCATTTGAAATATTAATTAACCCTCTTAGCTGCCTGCTTAGATTGGTCAGGGGGCTTTCAGTATGTATTGCTTTGTTCCTGCTACGCTTTTCCAAGATCTTTTTTCCTTTTGTTGTATAACCAATTGATATTGTGATTTCACCGGGGTGGCTTGAAAGTGTTTTATTATTTATTTGTATATTTATTTATCTATTTCTTTTATTAAGTCTTTCATTCATTTGCATATATCTTTTACTGGGAAAGTACGACTGCACCCAAGCCCCTTTTCAATGGAGTTCTGCAGAAAAAAGAGCCAGAACGAATAATGTTAGCCACATAAAATATTAACAACAGAGGTTTGTTTTACATTATAGTGCAACATCAAGTGATAAGCTATTATTACAGTACAGACAAAAGAACTTATAGTAATATATTTGTAAAAAAGAACACTGTGATAAGGAATATATGTTCTAAATCAAATAAACATGTAAAGCTGTAACAGCAAGCTGGATTTACCATGTATTTCCAATATTCACATGATTTATATGTTAGAGTTGGCCTCAGAGAAGGAATATGAAAGAGATATATGAGGCTTTTAGATTAACTGAAGCAGATGTATATATTAGGGTAAAGTTAGGAGGTGATAAAATCCGTGACTTGAACCTTACCAATATGGGGCAGCTTTGCTCCCCACCAATTATGACTCCCTCTCTGGTTAAATCAGATGACAAATCAATCACATTCATCATAAGACTGAAGCCTGAAGGATCTTCCAAAGATTATGCAAAGATTAATCTAATAAAACTGAGTGATGATATGTCTTAATTTAAAATCCCCTTCCATACTGATGACCCCACTGTTTATGTAAAGTCTTTCACTGCCAAATTCTATACACATATAAATATCTGCATTGATGCATCTGTTTACCTGAGAAACAAATACAATGCCAAATTAAAAAATAAACCTCTATCGTGGAACTCAAATATAAACAGACTCTATAATAAAAAAAACATACTGCACACAAAAATAAACCAAACTCTCAAGATGTCAAAATCTTGCTAACTAAACTAAACAAAGACCTCCAAGCTCTGATCAAATTAATCAAAGCCAGATAGTAATGCAGGTAAAGAATGACCACCATGCCTTCTCTAATTATGTTATCGTTATCAGTCTCATTTGTAAGGCAATGGAAAGGATTACTGTGGAATTAATACATAAGGATGTAGGCAATCTACAGAATCTAGATCAAACCCAGTTCAAATTCACAAAGGGCATGTCCTACCTACTTAACCTGACCAATTTCTTTGAAAAAGTTACTGAAGCAATGGATGAGGGAAAACAGTGCACGCTGCATATCTACACATTGCAAAGGTGTTTGATACCATCCCACACTCGGGTATCGTAGACAAAGTGTCTCAGCTAAATGTCATTCCCTGTGTAAATCACTGAATAGCAGATTGGATCAAAAATAGAAACCAAGAAATTGGGGATGGTGGCTCTTCCTCCCACAAAAGAACTGTCACTAGTGACATAGCCCAGGGTTCAGTCTTTGGGCCAATCCTCTTTGGCATTTGTTTCTTGGAGGTCAAGGCTAATGCTAAGGGTTTGTGTTAAGAGGTGAGATATGATAAGTATGGAAATGACAATGGAGAAAAAAGGATATTGAGGTTATCTGGCTCTGAGATCAGGCTGAGTTTCTGATTTTTTAATTACTTGTTGGGAATACAGATCAAGTTTTAGATTTTTCTTCAATGGTGGGACATAGGAGGTTTGTATATGAGGCTGTTTCAATGGAGATGTCATTTTAGGATTTAAGAGAAAAGTTAGGCTTAGCTTTGTGAATTGGTTTTGGAGGTGAATAACATGAGTTTTGTTTTGTGGGGATTAAGTATTAGGTTTGAATCCATCAGCCAGGTTTCAATAGTTGATAAGAAGAGTTGAGTGATGGATTATATATTTTTTTCAAATTGTTTTAGTATAATAGACAGTGATGGAATTATCAACAAATTGAACAGTAGCAGATTTAACAAAGTCAATAGGTAGATCATTAATGAAAATGTTGAATAGTAGGGAATGTAGTATAGATTCCTGAGTTAGGGAGAAGGGCTGAGGTAGCATGTGACCATCTGACACTTTGTATCCCATCTGAAAGATAGGAATTGAACCAGGTGAAGATGAGGGAGAGATGCTTATTTGTGAGAATTTAGTGAGATTTTTTTGTAAAAGTGTCAAATACTTTTTATAAGTCAATGAAGACAAATTGTTATTATTTCTGTGGTGGTGAATAGTGTTCATGTATGATACCAGGGCAATGTATGCACTGTGTGTGTGTGTGGGGGGGGGATTCTATGTTGAGTTGGAGATATAAGGTTATTACCTAAAAGGAACTGAAACAGTTGGACTCAAACCAATTGAAGCAGTTGGACTCAAATATATTTTTCTAGTATTTTACTGATGGGAAAAAAATTGCAATGGGCCTAAAGTTGGATAGTTCAACAGATGCACCATTGTTTTGTGGAGAGGAAAGACATAGGATTATTTCCAGCCCTGAGGAAGGTGAGATTCCTGTATTGACCTATTGATTATATTATAAATTATGCTATTGCATTAGCAGTTTGTTTAAGACATTTAGAGTGCAGAGTATCTGGAGTTCATGTCATGGGATTCAGTTTGGAGAGGTGATGCCTAATCTTGGAAGTAGGAATTGGTTGTATTGCAAAGGAATTAGAATTGGTGGGAGGAGGTATTGAGACTGTGATGCCCATGCACTGGCCCAGTAATCATGGAGCCTCAATCCACACCACTAACATCAGTGAAGGGCATGCACATTGACAGGGATAACAAATACAAACTGTAGAAAAGGACCGGAGTACCAATGAAATCCAAACTTCCCTCACCAAAAGGTCTGCCAGCCCTTCAAAAGTGGTGACCTAATATTCACTCACCCACCTATGAAAATAAGTGCTCAGTTCAACAACATATTCACACACACTTTTATCTGCCTTGCATCTATAATCACAAAACTTTTTCCTATAAGTTTCAGGTGTTAGCTTAAAAAATTCTAGCAAACAATCCTTAACAGCAGTACAATTTAAGAAATCTTTGCCTGACAGTTTGGAAAGTACATTTACTGCTTTACCATGGAGTAAGGGGGTCAGGAACCATACCCAGAGCCTTTGGTCAACATCATACTGTTTACATACCCTCTCAAACATATGAATGAAACTATAAAAAATATCCCCCTCTGTAAATTGGGGAAGAAATTTACTGACCTTTTGAGCTTCTGAAGTCTGGTAACTCCCTTCTCCATTACCTCCATGACTCTGGTGAAGAGTCAGCATCTCCTTTTCATGCTGCCTCTGCTTGTCTTTATCCTCAGCTTCCAGGCATAGCAGTTTCTCATTCTCCTCAGTCTGTAGTTGTCTCAGTGTCTCTGCAAATTCTGTTTCCAAATGCCTGGCCACTAACTCAAGTCTCTTTAGCTCCAGATGGATTTTTAAATCCTCTGCAGAAAGGTTGAGCTGTCCATTCTTTGAGTGTTGTACATCTCCACAGCCAGTCTGATCACCCTCCAGATTGCTGTTTTCTGATGCAGTGACCAAATATGCAACCATGTCTGCCTTAGTGAGGTTTCCATGCACCAGTCCATTAGCCTGGCACATCTCAGCCCACTGGCTCATTGTCAGCTTGTCCTACTCCTCTGCTGACATGCCTGCCTGCTCTACCTGACTCAGCTAACAAAAGAAATTAAAAAATTGTGATCTGAACTCTGAATATTCACAGTGTGGCTGATTTAGGGTACAAAATCACCTTCAGTGATCACTGTACAGAAGCTACAGGAATTCACTATCCACACCACTACAAGCCAATTGTCAACCAATTATTATGTGGTGTGAATATCCCACCTCTGCCAACCAATTATTATGTGACACCCGCGCACTGGCCCAGTAATCAAGAAGCCTTAATTCTCACCACTAACACCAGTGGGGGGGTCTTCATATTGGGAAGGATAACAAATACACACACAGTAAAGTACAATTTCCCTTAAGAGCACACAGAGATCACAGTCAGTCTGGGGCTGGGTTCTCCCTTTCTCTCCAGATCCCCAATAAGACTCCCCACTGGCACAGCTATAGGGTACAGATCTCAGCCGAGTAGTCAAGTCAAAACCTCCAGTGCCCTCTCTGTCCAACCAGTGCTTCGTGTCCCTGCCCAAGTAGCTGCCACATACACACACTTTGAGATTTGGTTTATATACAAACACACAGAAACTCCTGGGGAAGGCTGGCACAGGTTCTGCAGCTATGCCCCTTCCTGCCAGGCTATAAGGTAGTAATCACTGCCACCAACTCCTCTTATCAGCTACTAAAAAGGCCCTTACCAAAGGGTGTCTGATTATACTGTGCAGTATTATTATCCAAATAGTAAGTGGACTAACAGCAAAGCTTATTGGAGTGGCTTTGTATAGTATCACCAAATACATGCAAGTACTCTAGTGCTTAAATTATCTCTACACAAAAATGCCACAGCTGAAAGGTTTAAAAATACTTAATAATAAATACTAAAAGCACAAGACAAATCTTCTCAATTCAACACAGTGCTAGTCAAGAGTTCAGAAATCATGTGAGTTCTTGTGAGATGGATGCTTAAAATAATAATGTAGAATAGTGTGACATAAATATAGAAAACAGCTAAACTAAATCTGACTAAATTCCTATCTAACTAAGAACAATCAGAGTTCTAAATAAACTTACATATAGAGCAAAGGCAGAGTACTGGTGAGTGGTCAATTCTGAAGGCAAATGCAACATGTTCTCTCTTTCTCTCTGAGATCTCTTAAATTGGTAATACATCACTGCTGACTCATTTTAGATTACATCATTCTTCTCTGGTTCCCAGGCTAACAGAAACTCATAGTTTTAACATTTCTTTGATCTTGCATCTGGCCAGGAAACTATAGAAATAAAATGCATTATATATGTAAAATCTAGCAATTAACTCTGGTCTCAAAACAATAGAAGGAATTCCTCAATTCAGACATGTCTCTGAGCTTTGAGATCAAACAGTCATACAATGCTTGACTTATCAGCTTTTTTCCAGCAGAGTGCACTGTGGTTACATTTTTGAAGTTTAACATTTAACACAGCTTTATTTTATTTAAGAGGACAAACCTGTGGATTATATTCATATTTACAATGACATAGAATTATCTATAAAATTCCAGCTAGCTAGGCTGGCAGCCTTCACATATCTTCCCATGGGCAACAGTGCTGAATGAAGAGTTAAGGTTAGAAAGATAGAGGTGGCTATAATAATAAAATGAGTAGTAAAGCTACAAGTAGCACTGTATTCGGTATGAGTGAGTTAACATTAGGTTGGGTTGATTTACCTGGTTTGAGAAGAGATTGCTGCCCAGAATTTAAGAGATGTTTTGTGAGGATTTTGGTGAGTAGTGAAGTAATCTTTTTTATCTGCAGTTACCTGAGCATTGGTGATCTTCCTCTAAGTTTGCAGTAGATGTGTAGCATTGCAGTTGATTTATATATACCTTTATCTTATGTGGAGAGTTATTTGTTTTTTCCTTAAGTAGTGTTTACTAAGCACACACAGAAAGGTCTTGGTAAAATGTTGCACAGCTTCATCTAGGGGAAGTTGTTTTAGGTTGTTCTCATTGTAAAGCCTGACATTTTATTTAAAGCTCTCTGTTTAATTTACTGCATCTAGGGGTAGTTGTTTTAGGATGTTCCAGTTATAAAGTCTGACACTTTATTTAAAGCTTTCCTAGTTTAATTTAGAGTACTTCTTGACAAAATTGTACACAGTGGGGTTTTGTTTGATAGGTAAGGAGTGAATAGCAAATGTGGGATGGTGATCTCAAAGAAAGTCTGATATGATACCAGTTTGAGCTTTGTTTTTATATTTTCTTGTTAGGATCCAGTAAAGAATAGCTTCACTGTTTGAGATCTTACTAATTTTGTTTGGTATATTGATGACTTAGGTAAAGTTAAAGAGGCTACAGTAGGTGGTTGGGAAATGGTGGAAGGGGGAGGGTTACATGCAGTCCAGGCACTGTTTGTGCCATCTAGAATGACTGCTTAATGGTTTATAGTGATTGAGATCCATGAGTGCATGTGTTAAATGATGGACATATTATTTGTTTGACTGGGAGGATGTACAGTGCTATTATACATCTGCTTTTATGGTTATTTAGTTGTAGAGTGGACAATAATATTCCAGCATTAGAGATGTGAGGAACTTGTTTTATGGTAAGAGATATCTGTAAGCTCTTGGCTAACATTATAGCAACTCTGCTTTAGCTGAGGCAGTAAAGCCTCAGTATGTTGAGTTATATGTTCTTTTCACAAGATGTTTGTTAAAATAAAAATCTATGGTGGCAGCTGGGGAATCCAGGCATGCAGGGGTGATATTTAACTGCACATGCTATAAATATCCAGACCAGATTTTAAGCTTGTGGGTTTGAGATGTAGGACAGTTAATTGAGTTCACAGTGTCCCAGAAATACTAACGAACGCATATTACCGCTAGTTAGAAGTAGAGTTGCATTTTGGGGTTCCTATTACGGAATCAAATTGTTAAAACTTCTAACATAATGAGGTCAAACCCATAAGTTCAAAGTTTCAAAAATTCGAACATCTAAAATAAAAAAAAAAAAAGAAGAAAAACCCTAACTAACTGCAGATTTCTCTTTACTGCACTATAGTGTCATCTCTGAGTTGATATATTTAAACAGTGGGAGGTGTGGGGGGTGCAGGGGGACTTGCCTCCCTGCTTACCACTGTCAGTTAACTTTTCTTTTCTTTTTTTTTTACGTATTTGAACTTTTGCAAATTCGAACATATGGTTTTGACTATATGGCATTCGAACTTGTAAAAGTCCGATTATGTAATATGAACCCGCATTTTGGGGTGTGTGATTGAACTGGTATGTGCATTGTTTCTGTAAAATGTTACTAGTAGTGGTGAGGTGCATTTGAAAGGTGTTTGAAGTGGTCTAACTAGGTGCTGAAAGGTAATGTTATAGCGACTATACCAGAAGAAGGAGACAGGTCATTGAGTGAATGAGTGGCTGCCAAAGCCAGTATTGTTGATGCTGTGAACATAGACTTTCTGTATGGTATATGAGGTTTGTATTTGTGCTGGGAAGTGGTGTTGTTTACTAATGCCAAAAGTTTTTGATGTACCTAAAGTTTCAGCATTAGGGGTACGATTGTGTGCAAGTGTTTACAGGTTACGGATAAATTAAGGGGTATGTAAGGATTTATTGTTGCGAGAGTGTTATTATGTGATTAGTATGTATCTGTCTTGTGTACTGGTAGTGTAAGAGGAAAGGTGCTTTTGCAAGGTACTTTTCAGTGTTGGAGTTAGGAGCAGCTGCAGGGTTAGACTTAGAGTTAGCTCACATAACTAAGGTGGTACAGGCAGGTGAGATAGAGATAGATCTGGGGAGGGTCACTTTTTGGGTGACTGGAAGGGGGACACTGCAGATATTGCTGAAGTGGTGATAAGAACTGTGCAGTTTCTTCAAGGAAGCTTACTGAGTGGGAAAAATGAAGGTCCAGATCTTGTTACATAGCTGTGTGTAAAGGATGCAAACAGTTTCCGATTTTGTTTGGATACTCTTTTCAACTGCACTTGTACTGCTGCATTAAGTGCTTTAGTTGTGGGGCTTATCCATGGAACTTTCCTTAGTTTAACTCTTTTCACATATTTTTGGACCACTGCATCAAGTAGGTGAGAGAAGCATTGCTGAAAAGATGAACTGTAGTATCAAGATCTAGTACTTTAGAGAATTATAGAACACTTGTAGGTTGAAACTTTATTTGTAGAATGTTAACTGGTAGAAGTGCATTGATACGGTATATGCTTCCATTCTACATGTACATGCTTGTGAGTAATAACTATGTCTGACATGACTGTAACATTAGAAAAGCTGTTTGGAACACTAGGATTCAGACATGCCATGTTTACTATCGACTCTGTCAGTGTGGACGGTTGTTTGGATTAATTGGGTAAGGCTGAAGACGGAGTATGATGATAAACATGGGCATTAGTTTCATGACTCCGGTCTATGCTAAAGTTGCCTAGTAGTTACATTTTATTTTTCAACAGTGATCTAAGAGCAGGTGTCTTCTGCTGTGTCCTTGGTATAACTGAGTGGGACACATACATAACCCAAAATGGTCTGCCTGACTCAGTTAAGTTGCAAGGCAATAAGTAATGAATGCATTGCTGTGATATGAGGCAGCAGGGTTGTGTGGGTTGTGGAAGAGAGGTTGTTTTTAACTATGAATCAACTCCTACTGCACCTCTATATGTTCCATCTTTTCTAAGGAGATGATATTGATTTTCGACTATCTATGCATTTTGGAGATGCAACTTCAACTAGAATTCAAAAGACTACAAGGATACCTTGATTTTAAAATTTAAGCTAGCAGTAAAATAGAAGAATTTTATTTCATACATTTTTGATAATAAGGCTACCATTAGGGGTGGCGAGCATCTCCAATCTGGGTTTCGGTGAATATTAAGGAGAATAATGCACAACAGGTTGCCATACCTCTCAACTCTCCCTAATTTTGTGCAGCATCCTTGATTTTGCCTCATATTTTTATCCCACCTTTGTAAAATCTTTAATTTTGGATGAATCACTATCAGTGACAGTTGGTCAATAATGCCAGGCATTAGAGTTTCATATTTCTTCATCCATCCATGCATCCATCCATCCATCCATCCACCCACCCATCCATCCACAACCCCTTTACTAATTTTTGCACATGGGGTTGGGGTGTCACATCAGCAGTGACAATCATCTAGAGTCAATGTTCACACTGTCGGGTGGCTAGCCCTGCCACAGTTATTGTTCTGAAAATTCATGTTGATTCAAAACCTGTTCATCTATTAACTTTTTAAGTGAATTATAGTAATACTTAGAAATGTCCTTGATTTTGGGCCTCTGTCTTCCCTTTGCTTTTGTACAAAATTCTTGCATGAAGAAATTGAGAAGATATTGGAGGTGCTGAGTTGAGATGGACATCTGTGCCTTACAGTAAAATGTGTAATATGCACCTGTATGGATCTCTGGCTATGTACTAATGTGACAATTTGTACAGGATGTAAAAGTTAGGGAACCATACTAGAGTTTGCGATGAATCCACATGGGGATTACAGTGGAGGCACACTTGGCTTAATCTACTGGGAAGAGCTATGAAGTTTTACATAGGATGAGAAAAGGAAGGGCGACACTGCAGCATAGAGTTAAGCTATGCAAAATAGTGTAAGACAATGACCTGGTAACCTGTCAGTATTCATGCAGACAAATTCATATTGACTTGATGGTTGGAGTCTATTAGCAAAGAACCAAAAGGAGAGTTACAGCTGAATGTTGTAGAAGTAGTCTGAAGGATGAAAAAAATGAACTGGTTCATCTGACAATTTTGTTCAATGTGTATATGAAATGGCAAAGAGGAGCTAGAACTGATGAAGCAGAAATGATGCATGATCAGTTGGATGCCATTGAGCCAGCCAAAGACAACTGTGTGAAATTCATGACTTGACAGCTGAGGCAGGCAGGAAAACAGTTGGAATAAAAGAGACAACACTTAACAGTAATGGAGAATAAGGCAAGAAAGTAGAATGTAAGACTATATGGTGTCCTGAATGCAGGGAAAAATGAAATTGATAGAAGTATGCTAAAAACAAGATAATGTAATGGGATGGCTTTATGAACGACAACTTAGGAACAGCACTTATGAAATGCTTGCCACTACCAGATATCTGAGGTTGGGTCTGAAAATAGGCCAGTTTTTAACCTATAAAAAATTAAATAAATATTGTGAAAGTTGTGCCAATAAAAAATATGTCTGTGATGGAGATGGAGATATTTGTGGATGTGATATGAGGGAGTAAGCTGAGGGGACTGAATTTATATTATCTTTCCCTGTCATATTGAAGGTAGTAGGAAGAGAAGTTAGTCTAATTAAAGCCATTTGGAAAATAAGACAATTACCATTGGATGTAACACTGTTATGGAGGTAGCAAGTATAACAGACACTGCTGAGAGGAATATTTTAGGAGGTATAGATTTAGAAGGGAGGACATACTGGATTCAGTTGTGAAGAAATTATCAAATATTCTCGATATCTCAAAACCAATATGGGAAGAGAGGCATGAAAGTTCTATGCAATGTTTGAAATGGGGGCATGTTGAGAGTTACACTTGATCAAAATAAGGTAAAGGGTAATCTCAGCCTTCTAAATCTTCAAACGTGACTAAACGGAATCTGGATAACATTAAGGTATTACTGCTCAATGCAACAAGTCTTCACAAAAAATCTCCACTCCTTACAAACACTTCTTATCCTGGAAAACATTGACATATATCATCATAGAGACCTGGTTTAAGACCACTGAAAGCATCTGTCAGTGCCTACCACATGTTCAAGCCCACCACACTATATAAATGCATTAGTGTCTCCATATTCTTAAAAAATATTTTCATCTCCCGACTTGTTAGACAAGATAATGAACTGATACTCCATCATGTCCAACTTGCTTTTAACAAAACCACTTATCATAGGGACCCCTCTATGCCCCCCCCCAACTACTAACTAGTATGGGTTTCCTATGTATTAAGCCAAACACTACTCTTTTATTAGAATTTAATTACCCATCCTTAAACTGGGAGACTTATACATCCCCAAACATGTATGCTGGGGGATTTCAGGACTTCCTCAATACAAACTCCTAGGGTCAGTTAGTCACCACCCCAACCAGTGGAAATAAAATCCTGGACTTGGTCCTTACAGTATGAAGTAGCTTTGTTCCTCACCAATTATTAGTTACTTCCTGTTTAAATCAGACCACAAGTCACTCGCATTAACCATAAAACTAAAGCCTGAAGCATCTTCTAATACCTAGTTATTCAGAGATTACATGAAGCTCAGTTTACTAAAATTAAGTGATGATCTGGCTAAATGCAAAAGCCCCTTCCATCTTGATGGCCCTACTACTTAGGCAAAATCCTTCACTGTCAGACTCTATACACATGCAAATAGCTGCATAGCTGCATCATCCCCCTCAGAATAAATGCAGTGCCAGCTTCAAAAATAAACCCCTGTTGTGGAACCCAAATCTAAACAGATTCTATAATAAAAGAAAAAATAATTGTATAGAAAAATAAATCCAATTCTCAAAGAGCCAAAAATGCTCTTACTCAGTTAAATATGGTACTCCAGACACCGTTGAATCAGCCAAAGCAAGATATGAGGTAAAACAGTCATCCAGGCAAAAGACAACCACAAAACGGCAAACCCTGTCTATTTAACCTGATTTACTTTTTCAAAAGAGTTAGTGAAGAAGTGAATGACGGCTAAATAATGCACACCACATATCCAGACTTTGCAAATGTGTTTCACACTATCCCATATTCAGGTATCATAAATTAACTATCCCAGCTAAATATCAATCTATATGCAACATGTCTGATAGAAAACTGACTCACAAATAGAACACATGAAGTCATAGTAGGCAGCAATACTTCCTTCGAAAGGCATGTCACTAATTGTGTAGCTCAGGGTTCAGTCTCTGGACCATGCCTCTTTGGCATTATTTCTCAGACATCAAAGAAAATGTTAAGGGTTTGTGGCTGACCAAGTTTGTATATGACTGCAAACTTGGTGTCATCATAAACTGCTCAGAGGATACAAGGATACTTTGAGAAATCCTTTTTCAAACAAACAGCTGATGTCAAAACCATGGACTTAAACTAAATGCCAAGAACTGTATCTTTTAGCAAGCATGGCTTCCCCTTGTAACTATCATATTTGACAATGCACATCTGAAAATTGATCCTGTAGTTAGGGATTTGAGAACCTATGTCAGCAATAAATTGTCCATTGATTACCATGTATCCACTGCTGGAAGGAAGTAATTTTTCATTGCACAGCTTGTACTAAAAAGCATTGCGTCCAAGTCCAGGGATGAAATTGTTGCACTGTATTCTGTACACAATGCTTTTTCACTTAAAAAAAATGAAAGCTCTAAATCATAAACCCTATGCATACCATTTCAAAACCTTGTCTCTTTTCTCAGTGGCATGCAGTTTACTTACAGGTTAATTCTGTCTCATGTATAGAGCTTCAACAGACCCTTTTCTTTCAGATCTATTTAAGTCCTATGCTATTATAAACACCCACTCAAGGGATTTTTGTCGGTTCTACAAAGTAAATAGAATAAGTTGGAGGGATAAGCATGTATCACAGAGAATACTGTTTCTATGGGACTGTCTTCTACTCCACGTAAAGCAAAGTACTTCTCTTACTCTATTCAAATGCAATTTGGATGAATGGATGAGTAGCCACAAACCCACTCCTGCTTTAGCACCTTTGTCCATCATGCACAGGAGAAACATGCATATTTCCCAATATATCCCTGTTTGGCCCATCACTAAGTTATTCATATGCAAATTATAGGAGCAGGAAACTACCAGGGGAATGCAAAACTAGGCTGCTTAACTCATTCACTTCAATGGAGCTCAGGAAATTTGCACTGTAACTTCCAATGGGAGGAGCCTAAGCCTTTTGACAGAATCAAATTATGCCCTTACATTTCAAACAAATGTTCATATCTCTGGAACCATAGAGGTTATGAAAGAAGTATAAATAGCAAACTCTTCAGGACAAACTATTTTTGTAGTGGTATTATTCTTTGGGTTCTGGGACTTAAACCAAGTTTTATAAGTCACAATAAACATAGTAACCATTACATTTGTAATATTTTATAAACAACTTACAATATCTCAACAACCACTCAACTTGCACACATACTGTCAGCAGCATTGCATTCATCTAGCTGAGCGCTTTTATATGAGGCTAAGGAGTTCTGTCTGTGTTACTTGGTTATTGAGATATTTAGAAAAATGGGAAAATTATAGCTATATAAATTAATATCATAGAAACAACAGTTATCTATTTATCTGTACTAGACAGAGGTCAAATATTAATGCACTTGAGTTTGCCATTGTGTAAGCTATAAGATGAAATCTTTTAAAACCTTGTATATAGCATGTTTTTTGAATTATTAATGCAAATATGAACAAGCAATATTTGACACCTAGAGATATCAGTAGGAGTTAACTGCAAATGCACCTGGAGGCGTCACTTGAATGTAATGAGTTAAGATCATAACAGAACAATAGCATAGTATGTACATATAAACCTATGTACCTACAAATGTAGCTGCATTCAATGAATGTAAATGAGTGCTAAATGATCCCAGCATGAGTAAGTGTTTATTTTACAAATAAGTTCTAAAATGCTTCTTTTTTCTCAGTAAGGTAATTGTTTCCAAAAATATGCAGGACAGGAAACTCCAAACACACAAGTGGAGAATGGCAAACTCTTTTAATTAATTAGTTGACAAGTGGAGAGTGGTTCTTCTTCATTCAGCTTATCCCAGTTAGGGGTCACCACAGCATATCACCTGTCCGCTCATGATTGTCAGTGGCATTTTACAGTGTTGAGTTGCCATCCCGGCATCCAACCTATCACAGAAGGCACACACACATGCACTCACACCTAGGGCCAATTTAGAGTGTCCAGTCCACCTAAAGCATGTCTTTGGGAAGTGGGAGGAAATCAGAGCACCCAGAGGAAACCCATGTGACCACAGAGAGGACATGCAGACTCCACGCAGAAGGCACCCCAGTCAAGGATTGAACCTGAGAAACTCTTGCTGTGAGGCAGCAACACTAACCACTGCATCACCATGTCCGTCGTGACAAGTGTAGAGTGGTAAACTCTTTTAATTAATCTTCTTTTTTCCATTACTGGGAAATCACAAAAAATGGCTCAATGTACCATAACTAACCAGGAACCAAGAACACCGAAAATAGGTGCACTGGAGACCGCCCATAGATTAGGGTATTCTTAAGGCAGGAAATCAATGAATAGAAATTAGTAGTTCAAAATTTATAAAAGTATTTAATCAGGTTGAATGCTTTCATCCTTCAAGAAATAAATACAGGACTTCTTCAGAATAAATAAAACAGTTAAACTCCACCTCTCCATATTTAAATGGTCACTCAGTACTTTCCTAATAATGTAATCTTAAAGGTAAAGCACGCAAAGAAATAGCACTATATAACCAACATGTAGTAAATAGTGTATACTTTATGCACAATAAAATAAAAACATTAAATTCAATCCTGTTAATAAACCTAAAGTGTCATTTGCAAGAAACAGAGAATTTTCTGTCATTGAATCCATGTTGAAATATGTGAAACATTAAAATGTAAAAATATGTGAGTGTGTATAAGACTCTATAGTCAAAACCTTTCAGTCACCAAAACAATTTTTTTTTTACAATTTCTACAATAAATGTAGTGTATTAAATCAATAATGAGTTGGTATTTTATTGTTTATGAGTCATGGACTATTTACTACATGTTGTATATATAGTGCTATTTTGGGTCTATATTATATTCTCGAAAGCCGATAATGTTGAATCTGACATTGTTGGCATGAGAATATCGAATGCTCAGAATCTCGAGTGTGTAAACAGAAGTCTCCATAAGGGGAAATTTCCATTTACTGAAATGTAGTCCGGTCTCGGAGTTGGTATAATTAAGTAGCAGGGTAATGTGTGTGTGTGTGTGTGTGGGGGGGGGGGCTTAAACCTGTTAGGGTAAAAATTTAGTTTTGATTTTATTTTTTTTTTCATTTTCAAAGTTACGGAACTTTGACAATATGGTGTCGACCATATTGTATTCGATGTTCCGTAACTTTGATCCGCTATTTTTATGTGCAAAATAAAGAAGAAAATAGTACACAACTATATAAAATTTAATAACAGGCAAAAGAAAAGCTTTCATGTAGAAATGCTTCCTCAAGTGAATCAAAAACTTCACATGCATATCTTATATACAATTAAAACAATTCAGTTAACTTACAAATAATATAGCAATTAAATATGATTAAATAATCAATTCAATGATTGTTTAAGAAAGGGTTTAAAGGGGCAGTGTTCATTTAGACTTGGTATATTAACAGAATTTAATGCACACAAAAAGGACTGAAGCCAGAAGCCCGCAGGAATAAATAGGTGAATAGGTATACAGTTACTTCAAAACAAAGAGAATCCTTGATGTCAGAGTCCACACTTCTTTATTGCAACACAGTAAATGCAAGCACTTTCATCTCTGTCAGTTCAGAGACTTTATCAAGATACAGAAAGAAACAGGAAATACCCCATATATTACCCTGACCCAATTAATACCTTAACCAATCATCACACAATTAATTTCCTTCACCTTCAACCTACAAGACTTTTTTTTAAACTTCCCTAAAACAAAAATATATTATAATCAATAAAACCAAGTCTCAATGCAAGTTCAAGATACATATTTATAAAACACACATATAAATATATATACACATACAGAAAAAAACAAAACTTCCCTAAGAATAAATACATACATACTAAAAATGTATTAAAAAACTTCCATGATTGAAACATTCATATAAAAGGAAGAAAATTAATGCACTCAAAAGGCATTCACCTTTCAAGTGCCTTTAATTTAAAAAAAAACAAGCCAGGGAAAACATATCATTTAATCCTGGCCAAACAGTTGCATTCATTCTAAGCTGCCAGTATGCTTCCAACCTTTCTAACTACAAAGTCCATGCCCCCCACCTCGGATCCCTTTTCAGCACATCAATAACAACAAACTTAAAATAATGTCCCTCATATTCCATACAATGCCTAACTAAGGCATTCAGTTTATTCTTCAGTCTAATGTCCCTGACATGCTTATAGATTCAATTCCTAAGTTTCTTCTCAGTTTTTCCTACATAGAAGCAGGGACATTGCACACATAAAGCACAATAAACAGCCCTCTCTGAATGGCAAGTGCACTTGTCCCTGAAACTGAAGGTCTTACCATTGATGGTTGCTGATGATCCCTCCATAATAAAACCGCATTGGTTACATGTCCCACATTTTTTCATGAGATCTTCACTAGGGTCACTTCTAGGGCTCTTGAGTAGGCTTTTCAAACATCTACCCTTCCTATAGACCACCACTGGGGCATTACTTATACATTTCCTGACCTCGTCACAAGACAACAAAATCATCCAATTCTTGTGCAAAATATCAGAAATTAATCTGCTATCTGCACTAAATGTTGTAATAAACACAGACTTAAAGTTTCTGTCAGCCCTCGGTGTTAGTACACAATGCCATAACAGGGTCCCCTATATTTCTAATATCCATTTCCGATGTATCATTAATTGCCCCATTCCCTACTTGGGATAAGATAGCCTTGAAATGCCCCCTTTCCCTTTTGTTAATAACCTCAATCATTGCCTCATGGACCAATAAAGGGGGATAACCTCTCCTCAAAAATATGTCCCTCAAAACATCACATTTATTTAAGAATGATTCAAAAAGGGACACTATGTGGGCTGCCCTGACAAACTGTCCCTTAATGACTGTTTTTTTCTGCTTGAAAGGATGTGCACTGCTGAAGTGTAACAAACTATTTGAATAGGTCTCTTTTCCAAATATTTCAGCAGTAAAGGACCGGGAACCCATATCTTTGAATCATTTCACATTTAGGTATGAAATTTCATTCCTTTCAACAGTACGTGTGAACTTCAGAAAGGGGGTAGAACTATTAATGTAAGATAAAAAATCAGATATTAGGTCAAAATGGCCATTCCAGAAGATAAAAATATCATCCAGGTATAAAGTTTTGATAGGATTAGAAGAAAAACATAAGAATTTAATAAATGTTACAACGAAAGATAAATATAAGAATTTCTGGGAAAGAATAAGTTTAGGAAAAGATAACAGTTCCGTAAATTAAGATATGAAAAAATATCACAATAAAATCTTTTTATGGAAATTGAATATAAAAAAATGGAGGAAAACAGACAAGAGTGGTAATCAGATATAATGAATGAATATTATTACATATACCGATAGAAACATTTAGGAAAGGAAGAGAGAGAAATGAGATTAAGATACAACTTGCATGGGATAAATAAATTATGAATGTAATGATTGGAGATTGACAATAGGCAAATTGCCTGTTAAAGCCAATGTGCCTTACAAAAGAATTCAAGAAAGGGTGTGTATCTATTGCAGGGAGGTTGAAACAATGTAACATGTTTTTCTGAATTGTTCAAGAGTGAAAGAATTATGGGAAAAAGGTTGTGAAGATAAGATATTGTACAGTTTAAAACACGTTGAAGCTAGAAATATAAAAATGATAGAATATGGGTATTAGAGCAACAACAAAAATAGATGACTGAGACTGATTAAAAATGTTTTATGTTTTATGGACAATATGGAATGAGAGATGGAATATAATTAAATTTAATGGGAAATGGGTATTGTCTGAAATTTTGAAGAAAATATGTCTATTATTTATAGTAGATTGTATTATATGGTAGATGAAAAATGTAAATAATTGTAAATATATAATATGTAAATAATGTGTATACATTGTGTTACTCAATAAAGAACCCCAACTCTTTTTGATTGGTGCCTAATACTACATGGAGCAGATAAATTTCCATGCACTACAAAAAACTATGATCAGACCACAGATTATAACATGTTCTTGACATGGATGCATTATATTCATCTGAGCTACCACCAACTCAAGCAGATGTGACCTGGGATTAACATGTCTCCTGCAGGATGACATACTCACAAGTGCAGCATCCCCCTTATTCTACATTGCAGTGTTAACAATCAGTCTACCCAGTAGGAGAATAGAACTCATAACATTCAACACCAGAGATGAGTTTGCTACCTGTCATGCCACTGACACTATCTACATTGCTTTGATAGTGATACATACCTATGTTTGAAATACACATACATCTGGTACATTTGTTTGGGACAGCAAAAAAAACAAACAAACAAAAAAACACTGAAACCAATAGTAAGAACACTTTTTTTTTCAGTGATTTTATATTTTATGCTAAATACCACAGCAAATGTGGGTTTAGGATGTATGCATTGCTTTCTTTATTTCATCTGTGCAATGGTTTAATTAGTATAATTACTAGTAATGAAGTTTGTAAACAATGAGGGTAGCAATGTGTGGGATGAAAGTTGAAGAGTTAAGAATCCAAGGGTAGACAATGAACCATAGATATACAGTATAAACAATGTGGTGGCTAAAGTCAGAGCAGCTGAGGCAATTTAACTACATGGCAAGTACATATCTAATTTCATAGGGTTCATGATTTCCTATAAGATTCCTCTTATTCCAACTGTGCTGCATGGAAGTGCATTGAGCCATGGCATATTGAAAAGACTGAGTGTATATGGAAAGTTTATATCATGGTTATAGGGATTTGTTGATCAATTGAAATGCTTCTTAAAGTTATGACTGAAAAATAATGGTGTAACTAAAACATAGATTTCCTTCAACCTTTCTGGTTGATGCTAGTTGTTGATAGAGGTAATGCTGTAGTGAAATCAGAGACATGATAAAGAAGGGTAGAATGTCAAAGAACATGAAACTGACAATGAATAGTGACAGAATGGAGTGGATACCAACCATTTATTACATGAAGTAAGCTGGTAAAGGCAAGAAAGTTGATGTAAAACTGTGGGGAATATATATGCAAGATGATTAGTGGAGTAAGAATAGGTTAAGGTAGGTGGAATGCCTTGGTAAGGATGATTTGGGGCATTTAGCACACACTATCATATGCCAGCGTTACTGTTAGGATTGTCTGTTCTGATGACAGAAGACAGTGAGGAGAGAAATTTAGATAACACTGTGGATATAGGAAGGATATTGCAAACAGTGTTAATTATAACAAACTGGGAATGGAAACAAAATGCAGATTATGTGAAGGAAGTGTTTGGTGGGCATACAGTAGGCAAGTGTTAAGTAAATTGAGACTATGAAAGGGAGGATGAGATATTATACATGCCCAGCTTGCATCCCAGAATAAAGATAATGGAAAGCAAAATTAAGTAACTAATTATTGTTATGGAAGAAATTTTCATTTGTATTTAATACTTTAATACATAGACTACATTTCCCATTCACTTCAAAGTATAACAAAGTAACATCACAAGTTGCTTACACTGAATATGCATACTCAACATCCACAAAATAAGCATGTTTACCTAAATTTGCCCGGTATAAATACAACTCATTGTTTCTAAGTTGATAAGAAAATAAAATATAAAATAAAAGACAGACTTCAATTAGCTGATAGAGAAATAGAATACTGGCAAAGTGGACTTGATTCTAATTATCCAAACTCAGTGAATCTTCTTCTTCCGGGTTAGGGGTCACCACAGCAAATCAACTGTTTGCTCATGATTGGCAGTGGAGTTTTATGGTGCCAAGGTGCCAGTCCGGCACCCAACCTTCCACAGAAGGCACAAGCATACACACACTCACACCTAGAGACAATTTGGAGTGTCCAATCTTTGGGATGTGGGAGGAAACTGGAGCACTCGGAGGAAACCCACACGACCACAGGGAGGACATGCAGACTCCGCACAGAAGGCACCCCAGCCAAGAATTGAACCAGAGAACTTCTTGCTGTGAGGTGGCAATGCTAACCGCTGCACCAACGTGGCCGCCCATCCAAACTCAGTGAATCTAACTAAAACAAATCTATAAAACTAACAAATCTTAACATAACTAACACTACACTATTAAATGCATTAAAATGAACTGTAACTACAAAAAGAGAACAATAATTACCTCAGAACTAGACTACAAAGCCACCCATAAGGCAACCAAGTCATAAAAACTTGTGCAGACTATCTAATGCCCTTATTCAGTTGAAACTGAAGCAGTTAATATAGCCTATTAAAGTCAATGGGAAACACCATTCATAAAAAAAAAATAAATAAAAGGATAAATTGTGAGGATCTGATTTTGTGTGATGTGTGAAATATCTTGTTCTGTAGTGCTGGTAAACTCATTTATTCATTCTTGTCTTTACCACTCATCACAAAACTTGTTCTCTAAACCTACAGGAGAAATACTGTGCATACCAAGAGACGACAAATGATGTACTACTCGAGACATCTTCATTCTTCAAACCAAGTTAAGCACTTTTCTTCCATTCACTGGGACTTTATCAGAACAAAAAACACCCAACATGCTACAATTGTTTTGCAAAAGATTTTAAAAAATTGCATGACAATGTAAACCAAGTTTTACCACTCTTCAATATACAAACCAAACTCATAACCTTAAATATATAACACTCCTATTTCTTCACTAAAACAGTAATAAATATTGTATTGTTAAACATATTCCCATCCATTATTAAAAGTTGTATGAATCTAAAAAGGTAAAGTATAAAAATTATATATAAAAACACATAAACTCACAGCCTTGCTGCTCTCATCCTAAGCACACTGCTAATTGATATAATTTCATTAAGACCAACCTGATTTGCCACCTTAATTGCCTGGACTCCAACATAGTTTTCCAGTCTCCCTCCTGAGCATTCCCTGAAACCTTTTCTAAAATTAAAAATAAAAAATTGATAGAAGACTGACAAGATTCATTATGTTTCACTATGGCATCAGTAAATCTCTTGAGCCTGTCACCCAAACTTCCCAAAATTCTCTTGTTGAACCTCACATTCCATCTTCCCTACATAAAAACTGACACATGAAAAAACAAATAATGATTTACATTAATTCCTTCATGTGGAAATCATACCAAAGCTGATATTTCCACCAATATCTGTATATATTGATATATTTGCATGCTTTGTACCTACCACATTTAACCATCTTGCCAACCTTTGTGCCCACTATCTTTGTATTCTCTAAAGTTTGTTTCACATTTATGTTCCTTTTGTATGTTAACATGTATTCACTACCCACAATACTCAATCCGTGAAGGCAATGTTCCAATGTTTCTTAAGAATGTCCTTCACAGCACATGCATCCATCCCATAAAAGCACACCATGGAATTCATCCCTTCTTTGCAGTAATCATGTCTCTTCTTTAATTCCCTCATAAACTTTTTTTTCATCCACCATTCTCATAATAGGCTGGTACTTGTATCTCTCCCAGATGAGACCTCATGCTTGATTTTTATCCAACAACTTTGGGCATTATCTCTCTAACAACATATTTTTTGTTCAGTTAACTCTAATTCAAATCAACTGTCAAAAGAGATAAGTCATGAAATCCTAATCATCCACCCTTTAACCAATCCTCTTTTGAAAATAAGGATGGCAGCTGTTGAAATGTAAATAATCATTACTGAATGTAGGTTTCCTACAGAAAGCAGAACTGTAACGCATGTTCCTCTCACCTGTAGTAATCAGCATGTCCAGAAAATTAATACTAAGTACATCATATTGTAAAACAAAACATAAAAGTTTGTAGTACCATTCAAATATTCAAAGAACCTTTCTAACACTTCCACCCCAGTCTACATGAAAAATATGTCATCCAAAAAGTGTGTGTACAATACAACTCAACTCATGAATTTAGTCATAAATACCATATTGAGCTCTGAGTACCATAAAATATTTGCAAAAACTGGTGCTGTTGCAGCCCCCATAGCCACCCCTAAATGTTGTTTGTAATACTCGCCCACAAAGTAGAAAAAATTATTAGCTAAAACAATGTCAATACATTCATACATCAAAGATATTTTATCATGTCATAAAGGAGTAAAGGAAGAAATAGCTTCATAAACCAAACTAATCCTAGTTCATGCAGAAAAATAATGAACAGATCTTTTATGTCCAAGGTGAAAAGAATACCTGCACCAATAAACTCAATGTCTGATAATTGACTTAAAAACTGTCACAAGCCCTTTACAATGTAAAATTGTCATCATCAAAAAATGTTTAGTTTAGTGATTACAAATATAGGTAAATACTTAGCCTTTCTATTCATTAGGGGCACACTTTGACTTAAAGAGGTTGTTTATATCCTTGTAAATCTAGAGATACCAAAAGTGCTGGTATCAGACTTTTTAAGTATCAAAAAATGAAGCCTTCAGGTGTCATCATTTGTTCCATAAGCTTGTTGTTTAAAAGGTCATCAATTTTAGAGTAAGTAATTAATTTTTCATTCCTTGAAACAACTTCAGAAACAATGTAATTACTTAACATCATGTACAATCTATTGTAATAATAGTGTCCATAAAAACCACCCTCCCCTTTGTCAAGCTTCATGACCCTTAGATTCTTCTCAGCCATCAACGTCTTTAATAATTTTGTTTCTTTGGGCCTTAAATTGTAAGACTTATTTTTATATTTTTTGCCAAGTTTCCTAAACTCCCCCTCAAACAGAGATTCAATTAACTGTAAACTTGGATGAAAAGATGGCTTAAAAATACTTTTTCTTTTTATATTATGTATAAAAGTTCCCCCCAAAACACCGGTAAAACAAAATGTCATAATTTTACTTCTTAGTAAACATTTTAAAATCAACGAGTTGTATAGTACTGACATGTTGAACTGGTAAAAAATTGAAGCCGTACTCCAATAAATTAAAGCTTGCCTCAGTCACACTCATACTCATGTAAATTATACATGTCAAGGCCTTTTCTAGAGACACAAATATCACCCACTTACCGGGTACTCCATGATCATCCAATAAACCACCTGTATTACCCGGATTATCACTGTCATCATAGCTAAAAAACTTGCTGACCTGAAAATCAAACCTTGGCTATGCATATGTACTCTGTAACATGCCTTAGATGCAAATTCAGTGTGTTTCTGCAAGGTCAAACTTGTCATAATATATTGTTTTAGTAAACATGTAGTTCTAGATTGTATCACACATTTGTTATTTTCGATAAAACTTATTTAACTTATCTAAGACAAACTGTCCAAAACATTAAGAATATTTGATGTAAAAATAAAATGCTTCTCATTTCTTATTAAAATTATGAATATCTAATTAAAATTAAGTGACATGTTTGTAATAATCAAAAAGTACATTAATATAACGTCGAGTTCAACCTGTTACAAGTGGCCATGAAAAGATCAAAGGTCCAGACTGCTAGATAAGTGCTCTTTCAAACTGACATACTAACAATTCTAATGGCACTTCTTTATTTGCAAACAGGAAAATAGAAATTGTTGTTTGTCATTAGAAAAAATAAAATGTCATCTGCTTTTCTTATAATGTCAAAGTGTTGATTATTAATATTATCATTTCCATGACACTACAAACCAGTGAGCATGAAATTATCTGAACAAACACTTTATTCACTATATAGTTAACTATGTGTTTTTCTTTTCCCATGTCAAGCTCCTTGCAGCTTCTATAAACAGTGTAGCAACTATAAAAATAAGTCTGGACCTAAGTGTACAAGTGTTCTCCAGAACTACAAAAATAAAAAAAAAACTGCAAACTGCAAAAACAAGTATTATAAAGGAATGATGTTTCATGAAAAGATCAACGAATGTAGCACAATGAGCAATATGTACTGCAATTACATGTCTGGAATCCATGCAAACATATCGTTGCAGGTAGACGTTTGCTTAATTATATCATAGCATGCAAGTAAGTCAGTGTATTATGTGTTATTCGGACTCAGTAGGAATGTGCATCCGTGCAATTTTATAACATTACCTATTGAAAAGGGTAAAAAGGCTTCTGGTTTCACAAAAGCACCATCTTTATTTAAGAAGTGGGGAGGATAAAATTCATTAGGATGTTTCCACTCTAATTCATCATAGAGCACTGAAGTCATGTCAGGCAATATCCGTGTACCCTACAAAAAGAAGATATTTAAAATAAAACAGATGTCTGATATTTGTACAAAGCAATTCAATTCAATTCTGGGGCAACTGCTAAAAAGCTGAGAAAGAAGTAAGGTCCAAAGAACATTTAACTGTATCTTCAACTTAAATAACCATTAAACACAGAAAAATAACAGATCAGAGCTGTGCTACTGACATTTAATAAAGTAATGCTGAAAAGTCAGATGAGTTGCTCCATTAGATTGGGAACCATTATGATATTCCATGAGAGATCAAATTTAACTCATAAATACTTCCAAAGTTAATAATAACTTTATGACAAAAGTGGATGCAAAATTAACAATTCAGCAATGTATGAAAACATATCTATACAATCAGGCATTTATCTTTAAAATGGCAAAAATCTAATTGTGAGAAGAGGTAATTAAAATATATGACCAGGCTTTTCCTGCCTTACAAAAAGACATGACTCATATGTTAAAGTTATGAAAGTATGAAGAATGTTTTATCTACAGTTAGTTCTTGTGTAGAAAAATTTGCCTTTTTAATAACATAGTTTTTTTCAATTGCACAGGTCAGTATTTATTGTTTGCAGTGTGTGTGCATTACTCTGTTGATACTTCTTCCAGGGCTATGGTCACTGGTATGGTTTTAAGAAGGCTTGCGTGGCTGCATTCTCAGAACCTTCCAGATGATGTTAAAAATGATATTTTAATTTCTCCCTTGGATAGAGATTTAGTGTTTGTCTCAGCTACTGCAGAGGTGATCAAAAACCGTGATGAAAGGGGCAAGCTGATCCAGAGAACCTCTAAAAATTTTAGGCCTCCTTTTCCAAATTGTGCATGATATTTTCTTTATCCTCATCCAGTTTTGGCAAAAAACAGACTAAATAGTCTCAACAAAATTCAGGTAAACATATGTTTAAGAAGAAGTGGCAAGGAGGTTCCAAAAAGAAGTCTCAAACTTCCCAAAACCAAGGACAGTCCAAGAAGTCTGAATGACTATTCAAGAGAACTTGTGACCCCCCCCCCCCCACACACACACACACACACATTCTCCTCCAAAAACTCTGAATCTCCATTTATCTCTTTGGCAACAGATTGTTTTAGACAAATGGATTCTGAAAATCATTCATCAGGGTTAAGATGGCAGTGGGAGGAAATTCCTCCTTTCAATGAGGTCATTCCTCATCCAGCAGATCAGACTGTTTTATTTCCACCTGTTCTTCATCACATGTTGCCCAAAGGAGTGAATATAACCAGTTCCTCCTTCCCAGGTGTGGAAGGAGTTTTATTCAAGGATGTTGCTAGTCTCAAAGAAAGAAAATCTTTGAGACCAGTTCTAGGTCTCTCTTTCCTAAATCTGTTTGTGGTAGTGTCCAAATTCAGTACAATGTTGCTGCCTCTTCTTCCTCTTTCAAGTTCCCTGGTAACACTAGACTTAAAAGATGTTTATTATCACATTCCTATTCATCCAGACTTCTGATATTTCTTAAAGTTTTGTGTATCTGGATCACATTATCAGTTCTCTGACATACTCTTTGGACTATGCACTGCACCAAGAGTGTTCACAAAGTGTCTAGCTCCAGTTATAGTCTATTGCAGGCAACATAGTATCAACATTTTTCCATATTTAAACAACTTGCTTATCTCTGTAATGTCTTTTTCAAAAGGTCAGGAATTGTTCTCTTAGGTGAGGATTCCAAGAGAACGTTCAAATAGCTTTCTTGACTCCCTCACACACAATTGTGTTCCTACTATGGCAACTAGGCATCTCAGTTCAAAGAACTTTTCTTCCGCAGGAAAAAATAGATCTTTATTTAGATATATGTCCATACCTCTCAACTGTACAGATTTTTGCAGAATGTAAAGATTTTTGTCTCATATTTTTTCATTTTTTCATAAAATTGTAGTTTTCTGGAAAAATCATTGGCAAGTTATCAAATATTAATGCCAGAAAATAATGACAGACATTTGAGTTTCAAACTTCATACTCTTCAGAAAAATTCATTGTGATACAAAATCTGCTATGCTATTAACTTTCTAAGTTTATAGGAGCAATATTTAAAAATTGTCCCTATTTTTGCACCTTTGCGCCCCCCCCCCCCCCATTACTTATGGCATTGTCCAGATTTCTTGCTTTAAGAGGTCGAGAGGTATATTTTCCACTCAGACTTCAGTCACCATGAGGGAATACCTCACAGATTTGGGTCTCGTGGCATCTATGATTCTCATGATATCCCTGGCAAGACTCCACATGAGAAAGATACAGTGGTATCTGAAATTTGTTTGATCCCAGCATCAATACCCATTATCTTTTCAGATTACAGCATTGGGGTTTGTCAAAAGAGAAATCAGTTTGTAGAGAAAACAGATATTTTTAAATCAAGGTCACCCCTTCTCCCACCCTGCTCCAAAGCAATCAGTCACACAGATACTTCAGACTTTGCTTGGAGAAGCAGTTTCAGGAGAGACCATACTTCTCAACTGCACAGATTTTTGCAGACTGTCCAGATTTTTGCCTCATGTTTTTTGGTCCATTTTTCATAAAATTGTGCTTTTCTGTCAAATTAGCGGAAGATCATTGAAAATTGAACTTAGAAAATAATGACAGACGTGAGTTTCAAACTTCATACCCTTCAAAAAATTCATGCTAATACAAAACCTGTTCTTCTAGCAACTTTCTAAGTTTGTAAGGGGAATATTTAAAAATTGTCCCTCTTTTTGGGCTTTTGTCCCACATGAATTTATGGCTTTGTCCAGATTTCTTGCTCTAAGAGGTTGAGAGGTATGGGAGAGACAGATAACAGTGCAGGGGATCTCAGACGCCAAGGATGAATGCAAGCCCATAAATATCAAGGAAATACTTGCTTTGATCAAGGCACTCAATTCTATGAATGATCTTTCATCCCCAGGACCTCTTCACATGGTTACATATATTAACACAGTGATGTGGTACACCAACAAGCAAGGGGGAACCAGGTTGTACCTCCTTTCTAGACTAGCCATCTTAGCTTCAGAGCACATTCTCACTCTACAGGCATCCTACATTCCATCAGAGCAAAATTGTGCAGGGGACAAACTGAGCAGGAACAGAGCAGACCCTCATGAATGGAAACCAGATACAGGAGGTCTTCCAAGATTTGATCCATTCCTGAAGCTGACCTGTTTGCCTCCTCTCTGAACAATCAACTGGTAAAATTCTTGTTCCAGGACTCCATGCCAGAAGGCCTAGAAGACAGATGCCTTTTCTTATCTTCAATCAGAAATGTTCCCGTATACCTTTACACTCATCAGAAAGAATCCCCCAAGATCATTTTGTTGACTCCCTTCTAGTCCAGGCAACTGTGCCTCTCCCTTCTTTTGGAAATGGCCAGGGGAAATTACCACAAGCTTCCTTACAGAATGGCTCTACTCACACAAGTACATGATTGTTTGATACAGCCCATCAGTCATCTTCAACTGACTGCCTGGATGATAGGGTCTTAATTCCTTTTAGGCACTTGTTTTCAGAGAATGTGCAGCAGGTACTAATGGAGGCAAGAAAGCCTGTGACCAAAAACATCATATAATTAGCAAATGGAAAAGATTTTCTAATTGTGCCAACAACATAACCATCACCCATTCAGGGCAAGTTCTTCTCTGGTTTTACAATATTTGTGTAAGTTACTATCCTATGGTGTTTCTTATTCCTTAATTAAGGCTCATTTCTCGGCCATTCCATGGATCCTCCTCTTTCATGGTAGTCACATGTCAAATGTTCTTGAAAGAGGTTTTGCATAACAGGCTGCCAAGTAAACCGGTGACCCCTCCTTGGGAACTTAAACACTTGCTCCATTTGAACCAACTAATCTGGATGACTCGAGGTTCTTGACATGGAAAACAGTTTTTTATTGATTGCTCTGACCTATGCAAGAATGGTATCTGACTTGCAAACTCTTACAGTGAGTTAATCCTACTTCATTTTCCACAAGGTCAGGGTTTCTTTTTGAGAACTAATCCTTCTTTCATGCTTAAAGTGGTACCTGAGATTCCTTTAAGTCATGAGTGTACATTGCCTTATCTGCCACAGTGTGCCATACTTATGACATCTATCACATCAGTCATGTACCCCACTACAACACTGCTTCTGCTGTACAGCAGCCTAATGTCATTTATCCTACTATTGCTGTGTATCTCTTTAATTATGTGGTCCTTTGCTAGGACTTCCATTCTATTCAATACCTAAATCATGACTATGAATCGCAACTACAAGTATAAAGTACTCTGAGGAGTTCAAGAGAAAGAGAAGGATAATGAACTGCATGTATTACTCAAAGAAGTCCATATGGCGAGAGGTGGGCTGGATGATAAAGTGTTATTTCGTTCCTAAGCAGAAGGAGAAGGATTGTGTCTATCTCAAGACTGACCACGTAGATGTCCAGAGAAAGTTATTTACTTATGGGATTATGAAAGCTTTTCTAGGACACAACATGCATCTCTGAAGAATCTGGAAGAAGGACAAATGCTGATAGCTGAGCTGTTTACTGATGTACCTTATAGCTCTCAATTGTTACTCTTTTCACAGAATGCCCCCTGATTTTGCCTTATATAGTTTTTGTCTGCTGCTCATATAATTTGTAATTTTATGGCAAATTATTGAGGAGTGCAGTCACTAGACTTCATATCCTTTAGAAAATATAAGGAAATACAAAAAGGTTTGTTCTAGCAACTTTCTATGTATGTAAGAGCAATCTGTCCCTGGTTTAGGGCATTTGTTCATAGGTTCATAGGTTCATACTACGCTATCTGACCTGGGGCAATTATAAGCCTAGCCCGATTCTGTATTGCTTGCGCCACCCCTTGATTTGAGTATACTGTGCCCTTTTTAAGGTTTAGTGTACTGTGCCTCTGTCTAATAGTGACACGGGAGTAATCCCTAGGACAACCCTATGATTCCCCATCCACTTATCGAGATTCTTCTTGAAGAGATTCAGTGAGGTGCTCTGCCTCACATGAACTGGAATTCTATTCCAGAGCGAAGGGAGCCTCTGGGTTATGAACCTGTTCCTCCAGCAAGTTCTATTTATTTCTGTGCTGAGGTTCAAGTCCCTTGAGCATGTGGCTCTAAGGGATTTAGATTTACTGAGGTGGAGCATGTCCATTAATTCTGGATTTGACATAGCTTTGTACGTCAGGCATAGATCGCCTCGAAGTAGGTGGTATGCAACTGAGTAGAGCTGGAGTTTTTTTAACTGAGCAGCATATGGCATCTGTTTGAGACCCTTGATCCTCTTGGTGAGATACTTTTGGGGTCTTTCTAATTGCTGCAGGTGCCAGGTAAGGTACATCCCAAAAGGAGCATTGTATTCTATGATGGGTCTGATGAGGGATGAATAAAGGGGCACGATTACCTCTCTTGATCTAGATGTGAAACCCTTTGTGATGAGGTGGGCTATGTAGAAGGTCTTTCTAACCACTTTGGCAATGTGGTTTTCAAAGGAGAGATTGCTATCAACTTGGGTCCCCGGGTCCCTAATAACTTTCTCTGTACTTAATGGGTTTCCGCCTATGTGGTAATTTGTGGGCACATTGTTTTTGCCAAAGGGTATGACTATACATTTTTTGGCATTTAGCTTTAAACCATGGCGCTGGCACCAGTTATCTGTCTCTGTGAGACCTTTTTGAAGGATGTTTGTGTCAGCTGGAGAGTTGATTATGGCACCCAGTTTGCAGTCATCTGCGAACTTGGTGAGCCGTAGTCTTCCCACGTTTGCCTGTACCTCGGAAAAGTATATACCGAACAAGAGTGGTCCCAGGACAGAACCCTGTGGGATGCCACTTGTGACCAGTTTTGAGTCTGACATGGGTCCAGCAACTCTCACTCTGTGGGTTCTGTCTTTGTGCCAGTTTGCAACCCATTGTGTGACATAGAGGGTTTATATTTAAGCTGGATAGCTTATCTATGATGCCCGAGTGGGGTATTGTGTCAAATGCCTTTGCAAGGTCCAGATAGACTGTGTGGACTACCTTCCCTTCATCTATGGCTTTGGTGACTGTTTCAAAGAAGTCAACCAGGTTCAAAAGGCAGGATCTGCCCTTGACAAAGCCGAACTGGGTAGGATCTAGTGTCTGTAGGTCCCCAATGTCTTTGTTTATGAGCTCCATGATGATCCTCTCCATAGCCTTGCAGACTAAGCTAGTCAGGCTTATGGGGCGATAGTTTCCAGGGTCCGTAGAGGCTCCACCTTTGTGGAGTGGGACCACTGTTGCTGTACACCATTCTGTGGGCACATATCCTGTAGTGAGGCTGAGATTGTATAGCTGTTTTATTTGAGGGATTAGTTCCTCTTGTAGTTCATGTAGGATGCAACCTGGGACGCCATCTGGTCCCATAGAAGCAGTGTTTTGCTTTGGAGAGGGCAGCCTTCACCTGAGCATCTGAGATGTTTGGGAGGCAGCCCTCTGCCGGGATAGATACTTGCTCTTTTGGGGGGGGGGGGTGGAGACGTTTGCACTGAACCTGTCTGCCAGGATATTGGTGATGTCTGTGGGTTCAGTGTATTTTTTGTCGTTTAGAATCAACTCAGAACAAGTCTGGGAGTTGCATCCCGGGTTTCTAACATAACTGAAAAAAGCCTTATGATTGTCTTTGGTGTCCTGTACAATTTTTCTCTCGAAGCTGGCCTTGGAGGATTTTATGAGGGATCGTAATTTTTTGCTAGTACTGATCAGAGATGCCTTCCCTATTAGGGATTTTGCTCTATCATGTAGTAGTTTCCTCCTTCTGTTGTACAGTTTATTTGTGGCAGGGGTCCACCAGACTGGACGCCTGCCTTTGGATGACTGGGTCTTGGTTTTGTTTGGGATAGCATGATCCATGCATTCCTGGAGATGTCCGTAGAATGCATTTATATAGGATTCTGCAGTTTGGGCTGTAGTTTCCACTGGCCCTGGGGCCTTGAAGGATTCCACTTCAGTTTTGAGAAGTGAGAAGTTCGCTTTTGAGAAGTTTTTCACTGTGGTTTTCTGGGCTGGGGGTGGGGTCGGGATGTGGACATCCAGTGAAATTAATTTATGGTCTGATCTTACCAATGAGGGATATACTTCTGGTGTGGAGCATAGAGTCCCCATGTTGGTAATGATCAGGTCTAGTATGTTGTCCCCTCTTGTGGGAGTGGTGACTAGTTGTTCCATAGCATTTGAGTTTATAATTTCCAGGAATCTTTGGGCTAAGGTGCTGGGGCTTGAGAAGTGCTCCCAGTCAATGTTTGGGTAGTTGAAGTCGCCCAATATAATGGTGTTCGGAGAGATCTTCATGTTCTCCAATGTTTTCAGGAAAGCCGAATGGGATTCCTGACTTTGAGAGGGTGGTCTGTAGGATGCTATAAACTGAAAAGCAGTTCATTTTATTCTCCCTGATTTATGAGGTAAGAGGTTAAGAGCTTTCTGTCACAATGGGGTAATCAGGTGAGAATTCCAAGAAAAAAATGTTAAGTCCATCTTTTGGCAGTAAAAATAGAAAACATACACATGGATGCTAAAGAACAGTCTGTGCCATGTGTGACTGTTTATTGATTGATCCAAAATGTTATCCTATTGTCAAGGTTGTACATTTAATAACTATACATTTTCCCAAGCTTTGTAATTCTATGTGAAGTATGAACAGCAAAAGAAAATATGCTTTCAAAGCATTTTGCTTTAGATACAGCCTATCTACTACTGTCCTATAGTTTAGGTAAAGTATGTAGGTAGCTTTAAGTGTCTGAACAGGCAAACCAGCACTGTGTAGAGAATGAAGTCCTATACCTGCCAAAATATTTGAGGTAAAGGCACAAAATATGATTGAGTTTGGGATGTCAGAAGCATCGATATAGGCATTATGCCAGAGAACATCTAGGAGCTAATGAAAGGGTCCCAGCCAATAAAATAGTCCCTTACTTGGGACTGGCCAGCCTTTTAGGTATGGCCTTGGCCAATAAGGCAGCTCAGCCTTGATCTTCTGTATCTGAGCTGGGGTTAATCAATATGGCATTGACTCTTCACCTGATCTAGGAAAAGTGTTATGTGAAAGGATTTTTATCTACTTCTGAATGGTTTAATTCTCCAACCCTGCCTAAATGTCACCTATTAAATACTACAGTAAATGTATGTATGCATGTTTTTCATTTATTCAGAACACCTAAGAACTGCCTGTTGTTGCATTCAGTATATCAGGTGCTAGTCCACCAACAGTAAACAGTAGCACTTGGTGCATTTTTTGCTATCAAATAATGCATTGTCTGTTCATTAGTGTAACTATGTAATTGTATTCTTTATTCTTTATTCCCAATGTCTGTTATTCTTTCATGCAACTTTAGAACAACACTAACCGTCTAAGAGACAACACAATACTTAAATCAATAATATTAATAGGAGTAATTTTTTATAAAAATGGAAGACAAACCTTTGGGATGGTGTATCCAAACAAGTGTGTGTCCTTCAATGGAGAATGTGGTACTGCAACAGGTGCAATATTTCCAAAGCGTTGAACTTCATGAATGACCGCTTGTGTGTAGGGCATGCTAGATCTATCTTCATACTGAAGTTTCCCTTTAGTCTGAAACACTGATTTAATTTCTTCATAACATCTAGCTGCAGAGAGAAAATTCAAATGACATACCATAAGCATGCATAAGCTTCATTTGCAGTATCCTACAAGGAAAAATTTGTCAAGCAAATGCTTGAGCGATATTAATGTTTGATAAATGCTAAAAATGTAATGCATCATTACACAGTGTGTTTAGGGTAATGAGCACTATGATGTGCGAGGAGAATAAAAAAAATAATACCTTATTATACTTTATTTCCATTTGGTAAGACTCCAGAGTGCATCAGTTAAAAAAAAAGTTGTTTCTCAGTTAATGGTGGCATTTACATTGCAGCCCTGCAAAAAAGAAAGTCTGGATATATGGATTAACATATATATGGGTATGCCTACACGTATCATACAATACAGCTGGTAGGGTAGCACTGAGGTCCAATAACCACTTCCTGCTCAACTTAAATCCCAGAACAAATAAGATCTAAAACAACTGCTGTCTTTTAACAGTGACTTAAATAAGCAACTGATGTCACCATGTTCTTGGTGGGGCATCTCATAATGTACGTATCTGCCATGGATACCAACTGCATACACTTGTCAGTAATGCCAAGTCACTAGACACTCCAGGGAAAACCATCAGAATATGCTATTATCATTGTTTAGCTTTTTGTTGAGCCTTACTCTTTCTAACTTCCAGGACTTTAGTACACCAGGACTGTTTGTCAAAAACTGTTTCTTATAGTTCTTGCAAATTCATATTCATAGCATCTGTAATTATGTCTAGCCATCACATCCTCTCTCTTCCCTTTCTTCTCCTCTTGCCTTTGATGTTTCCCAGCATCAGTGTTTTCACTAATAATCCCTGATTTCCAAGTATGTGACCAAAGTATGTGAGTTTTAGTTTTACTAATTTATGTTTTTGTTTTGCTACCAGGCTTTCCAATGAACAGTCTTAGTTTATTTCCTTAAATACTGATTGTCTTGATGTTCTTTAGTTCTGTTAGAATGACTGAGTAAAATTAAAGACTCCTTTGAATTCATTCTTCCTACAAATACAAATTACTCAAAGTAAGTTAATGTAATTTTATTATAAACCTCATAATCTGAATGAAGGTTTTCCTGTAGACTCTTTATTAACTGGTCTTTCAAATGTTTTTTTGATATATATATATATATATATATATATATATATATATATATATATATATACATATAAATGTGTGTGTGTGTGTGTGTGTGTGTGTAAAACTTCTGATTAAAAATATTGTGGTGATGAAGATGAACCCATACAATGAATGCAATTGTAACTAAATTCATTTCTGCAATATAAACATCAGAAATGAAATCCCAGAAAAGAGACACAAAGAATGTTATATCTCAATAATTAATTTAGGTGCACTATTGTTTATACTGTGTTGGGCGGCCATGGTGGTGCAGCAGTTAGCATTACACTCTCACAGCAAGACGTTCTCCGGTTTAATCCTCGGCTGGGGTGCCTTCTGTGTGGAGTATGCATGTCCTCTCTGTGGTTATGTGGATTTCCTCCAGGTGCTCCAGTTTCCTTCCAAAGACATGCTGTAGGTGGATTCGACACTCTAAATTGGCCCTAGGTGTGAGTGTGTGTGTGCCTTCTGTGGAAGATTGGCTGCTGGGCTGGCAACTCGACCCCATAAAACTCCACTGCAAATCATGAGCACACAGGTGATCTGCTGTGGCAACCCCTAACTGAGAAAAGAAGATTGTTTATACTGTTTACATGGAAAGCATCCTAGTAGAATGGTTTGGTAATAGATTATGCAGATAACATCAAAGTGACTTCAGTTGCTTGCCTCACTGCAGAAGGCAGAACAATCACAGAATTATGCCTCATTCATTTTAGGTTTTGTGAACTCATCTAAAACTGCCTCAATGAAAGATGATTTATTTACCTCAGAATATATATAAAGGAATGTTTTTGTATTCAGGGACACTAGCTATATGCTATTGTACAACAAAAAATAAAAAAAGATATTCAAAAAAGTCAGGAAATTATTTTTCAAAACACTGTACTGTAAAAAGTTTATGCATTTGTCACACTGGTAGTTTGTGTGCTTGCATGTGAGGTACTGTTTTGCAATGTTGTTTGATTGTGTTCTCTGTACGCCTTTCCCAACATCTGCTTTCAACCATTTAGCCACACACACACACACACACACACACACACACACACACACACACACACACACACACATACACACACACACACACACACATACACACACACACACACACACACACACACACACACACACACACACACACACACACACACACACACACACACACACACACACACACACACAAACTTTTGGAGCTGTTTCTTGCTCATTACTTTCTGCTTATTTTTTAAAACATTTTAACTCTCTCTCTTGGGTTCCAAACCTCAGCCTTTTGGAAGAAGAGCTCTGCATCTCATCTCTCCTGCACCTCTGTTATGTACTTCACTTCAGTAACTCATCTCCTGTATCTGTTTACTTCCCCGCAGTGACTAATCTCCTACATCTGTGTACTTTCCCTCAGTGGCTCATCT